>NC_056733.1:402071679-402221679 GCF_019279795.1 Protopterus annectens
CTCTTGTTGCCTACTATGTTTTAATTTGCAATTATATTAGTGGTGGTTTTATTTCAAACTATAGAAGCTATTAGTGGTGCTGCGGTAGCATTGTCGCCTCACTGCAAGACATTGTCCCGTTCGATTCTCAGCTAGAGCGTCTTCTGTGTGGATGCATGCGTGAATGGGCGTGCCTTCGTTAAAGGTTGTGCGTCAGGGCTGGTAACTCGGCATGTAATAATTCACTACCAAACATTAGAGGACCGGAGTTCCACTGTGGCGACCCCTAACTGGGATAAGCCGAAAGACACAACAACAACAAGAAGCTATTAATGAGAAAAGAAACTCATGGCAAGGAAATACATAGATTATATATATATATATATATATATATATATATATATATATATATATATATATATATATATACCTATACACACACACACACACACACACACACACACACACACACACACATACACATTTGCAGATTTGTTCCTTAATGCAAATACATTAAATAAGTATATGTTACTTAGTCAGTACCTGAACTCATTTAATTGTTTAGATTTTTTGGATCACCATGAAAATACTGTTGGGCAGTCATTAATCTTATTGTTATGGTATAAGCTGTAGGTCTGAATAATTATCAACATACCAACACGTCATTGCTTTCTCTTCTTATCATTGGCTGGTCATTGTGAATTTTAGATTACTGCCCATTTAACCATAATTGGTTGGGTAGTGCAAATTGTACTTTGTGTGTATTTTGCACAGAAATCCCCTGTAGTGTGACAACAAGAGTTTTTGCATGTCTTTATATATATGTGTGTATATATATATATATATATATATATATATATATATATATATATATATATATATATATATATATATATATATATATATATATATATATATATATATATATATATATATAGATAGATATACATGTGTGTGTGTGTGTGTATGTATCATTTTCTATTTTCAGAAAAGAAAAACATAACACCTGTGAAACTACAATTAGCAGGGTTATCTCTTGGCCTTAAAGAGATACTTTGCGTTTATTTATTATGCTTCACCTATAATACTCATCTCCTGTGACATATCTCTGCATGACATGGCCAACACTCTGTGCATCTAATAAATACAGTAGTAACCGACCAATTTTGAGTGTACCAGTTTAGACACGTCAGTTGAAAGGCTGCGTTTAAACTTAATCATGTTTGTGATGCATTACTTCTTTTAAACAACTTAACTCCTTCGGGTTTCTTAGATTTAAGTTAAACCTTCTGAATAACAACATGACTTAACCAAGTTTGATTAATGTGATGTTTTTGTAAAGCATTGCTTTAACAGGTAATGCAGCATTTATTTATTTATTAGAATCTTTAAGTTTGTATGTCAACAGTAAGCCATGCTTTGGTTTAACAGACTAGGTAGATAACATCAAACAGTTGCTTAACTTTAAACTTAATGTCTAGATACAACTATCGGTTTTAGTACTTAAGTAAAATTGTTGTCTACACATGCTAAACTACAAAGTGAGCAAGTTAATTGCTGACCACCCTAATGTTTTATTGTTGATATTCAAAGAGAAAGCAGCACTTCTTTATCTTGATAGTTAAAATCAAGTTGTCTAGTAATGGAAACAGTCTAATTAAAATGCCCATCTATCAATGACAAAAAATACATATTCATTTACATTTTTTAGTTTAGTATGTCAGCTGGAAAGTAGTCTGCAAGGTACTTCACTTATGTTAATGAAATCAGAATGTAAAATCTTTGGCACTATGAATCAATAACCTCCTCACTAAGTCCAGAATGATATTTTAGATTTATACAAACATTTTCAACTGTCTTGCATTTTCTAGTAGCCTGAAACAAATAAAATAATATTTTCATGTTTTTTTTAATTTCTTTTATTTTTACTTTTGCCCTTTATCTTCTTTTCCTTTGCATGTGACAAATTAAAGCAACACCCTTAATATACAGCTTATCAGGGGTCAACAATGCCATAAAGTCAGATTGAAATGTTGTCGTAAGGAGCAAAGCTTTTTGTACTTTGGCTGTTATTCATTTTAAATATTTGGAAAACCAAATGAAATCATTACCAAACAAATGCATTATCAAACATATTACTGCACAGCAAATAGCTATTATGTTAGACATAACTAGCTATAAAAATGACTGTTTACAGTTGCTGCACAGCACGTGCATATGACTTGTTTGC
The DNA here is from genome assembly GCF_019279795.1 of Protopterus annectens. NCBI lineage: Eukaryota > Metazoa > Chordata > Ceratodontiformes > Protopteridae > Protopterus > Protopterus annectens. The sequence goes on from NC_056733.1 coordinate 402,073,889, forward strand.
TGGTGTGTTGTACAGTGCATACACACTCATAACATACTCATGTTTTTCATAATATGATTATTTTAACATTTTTAAACTTCTACTGGGTAACCATGCTCAACTTTGTATCTGCTACGTATTGAATGGTAGTCAACATATTGAAATAAGCCTCTACAAAAAGTGACACCAACTGCTTGTTTTAACAAAGTAAGTAACATGAGTTAATGAATATTGACTTTTGACATTTCTCAGCCCACACAATTCACAATTATATCACAAAGAAAAGAAACATACTACAATTGTGTTTCTAAGCAATCCAAATGCAAGAAGAGACAGTTCAAAATATAAAGAGTAGCTCATTTGTGCTAGCATGAAACAACTGATGGCAAAGAGTGCAATTCAACTGCAATGGTTTAAAGTCAGCATTAGGTATCTGCCCTCACTTTAATATGTAAGAAAACTATAGAAATTTAACACAACACTGAAATAATCCTCTAAAATCTGAAACAATATAATATTTTTTTGAATTATAACATCAGCAGCCACATTTTACAGTAGATTAAAGTTGTTGTTGTTTGTCTTTCGGCTTTTTCCCAGTAAGGGGTCACCACAGCGGAACTCCGGTCCACTAATGATCGGCAGTAGACTTTTACAAAACACCGAGGTGCCAGCTCAATGCCCAACCTTCAACGAAGGCACGCCCATTTATGCACGCATGTCTTTCGAACACTACCCAACCGCGGGGAGGACATGCAGACTCCACACAGAAGGCACTCCCAAGCCCAGCCGAGAATCGAACGGGAGAACCTCTTGCTGTGAGGTAACAATGCTACCGCCGTACCACCGTGACATTTACAGTAGATTAAAGTAATACCACGAATATTTCAAAACAACTGCTATCAAATCTATACTGTAAAAATTGCAAATGCAGAACAAATACCTTTAGCTATTATAGACGTGTATGAGCCACATTATAATATAATAGAGTTTGAGAGTTATTTAATCAGTATGGGTAGTACAGTCTTATCTGTTTATTTTGCAATGTACACATTTTAATCTAGTATATTCACAGCAGTAAACTTGCAGTCATATATAACTGAATTTATAAACTTGTACCATCAAGTAAAAAATGACCCAGGTTTTCAGTACGCTATGCCCTTTATTAAACTATACACACTTTGTAGTCATTGAAAAGCAAGAAATGGTTATTAACCCTGACTGACTAAAGGAAAGCAGGGTATACATGGGAACACATGTAAAGCCAATCCACTGACATGAGCCCAGGGGCTAGGATGTAATATTTAAAATATTTAAAAGCCAAACACCTCATTGTGGGATACCTGAAGGTAGAGTAAAACATCAAGATGCTGGATCCCATGTGGGCAGACTCTGGAATTACATTTAAGAATATAAAAAAAGGATAAAAAGTCCAAAAGTGGTGTTAAAATGCATTTGTCATCAAGACACGATGAAATAAACATTTTTTTTAGTCTGTGGATGGGGTTCTCCTTTAAATTTACTTGGAAACTAGAATGAAGTCATATATGAAAATGTATAGCCTGGTTTTAAGTTGAACCATTTCCAAGTACTGTTTTCTGTACTTAACTGAAGAAAACTGATATACGATCCTTTCTGTGAACTAAAACTAACTGGCAAGCTTACAGGTATCACATGATGGACCTTTGAAATTGCCAGCAAATTTATCTTGATGACCTCAGATGTCTTAATGAGGTATGGATTTCCAGCAATTGTTTTAAAGTTCATGTTATAATGACAGTAGAATACAATGTTTGTGACAATAACAGCAGACAGGAAAAATAATTGTATCTATTTGTTCAGATAATGTCTGGTAGCTGGAATTGGATGCGAGTAGAACAGAGATAAGGAGTAACTGCAATGTTGTAATTAACCTGAGATAATGTTTACTAGAATGCAGTAACATGAAAGTAACTGGAAAATCTTTCTATAAAGTACACAGTACCTTGGTAAGTTGACATAAGGTAAGCATGTTTACTTGGACTGTGGTTGCTTCATGGGTTGAATGGGGGGAGTGCACCCCTGGAAGTTGAGAGAGGCAAAAAGATCATGTTGATCCAGAATATGGTGCAGGGGGTTATCCAGATGAACTGGTTGAGAATGGACAGAAGTGTGGCATACAATGGGATAATATTAAGGTGGCATGGAAAGGAAAAATTATGCATTACACAAAGAAGGCAGAAAAAGTGAAAAAAGTACAGCTTGAGTAAAATGACTGATAAGTTAATCAGAAGTTATGTATAAGGATGAGGATAGGCCATATCCTTAAAGGACAGACTGTGTGAGTTAGAGATAAATAATGCAGAGGCAAACATTTTGCTGGTCCAAAATGAAGTCGAAAGTATGCAGTGTATTTGGTAACTGAGAGAGAAAGAGCTGAAGATCTTTCTGAAGAGATCAGTAACCTGAGTTGGGAATGGTGTTACAAATTAAGAAGACTTCTGAGATATTCTGGGGTTACTCTCAAAAGTTGTTTGAATCTGGGGAGGAGGGGTGGCTTTGGACAAGGAGATGACAGAAGAGTCTGAAATGCCCTGATATATTGAAAGATCTACCCAGAGCTAGTTAAGGATTTGAAGTAAAGTCTACACAGTGGCAATGCTGTAGAACTTGGAAGGATCAGAGATAATGTGGTCTTATATACCACATTGTAGCAAGACAGTTCCCCAGGGCCACTTTGTTGTTAGATATTTGACTTATTTTGCTAATAAATGTTGATACAAAGGTTTTTGCAAGGATTCTGGAAGTGAGGTTAAAGAAGGTGACAGGTCAGTTGTAAAACATTAGACTGGAGGATATTTGTTCATGTCCACACCTCAGCAAGGGGAAGAAGTAAAGTATTGTGCATTTTGATTTTATAGGTTCATAGGTAAGTACTAGGCTAATGGCCCTGGAGCCAATGCAAACCTAGCCCAATAGTGTTCCCAGTCATCTGGCTTACCAGACGTTAGTTCCCTGTGCCCCTATCTAGCAATGTGATTGAAGTGATCCCCGAAGTGAATTTCCTATTTCCCATCCACTCATCAAGATTTGATTTCTATTGAAGAGGGCCAGTGAGGTGCTCTGCTTGATGTGAATTTGGAATTTATTCCGGAGTATTGGAAGTCTCTGGGTTAGGAACCTATCCATCCAGCAGATTCTGTTTAATGTGGTGATAAGGTTAAGGTCTTTGGAATGAGTAGTATGGAGGGATTGGGATTTTTTCAGATGAAGCATGTCTAGCAAAACTGAGTCAGACATGGCTCTGTATGTCAAGCAGAGATTGCCTTTAAGTAGGCAATATGAAACAGAGTAAAGTTTAAGTTTTTTAAGTCTATCTGCATAAGGCATGTGTTTGAGTCCTAAGATCCTCTTAGTGAGAAACTTCTGTGGCCTTTCCAGTTGTTGTAGGTGTCTAGTGAGGTACATGCCAAATGGGGCAGTGTACTCTATAATGGGTCTGATGAGAGCTGAGTAGAAAGAGATAATGACTTCTTTTTTCCTGGATGAAAACTCTTTTGCAATGGGATGTGCCATGTAGAAGGACTTCCTAACTACAGTGGCAACTTGGTTGTCGAAGAAGAAATTGCTATCAACCTGTGTCCCTAGATCCCTTATAACACCTTCAGAGTTAAGTGGGTTCCCTTCGATATGGTAGTTTGTGGGCACCATGTTTTTCCCGAAGGGAATGACGATGCATTATTTGGCGTTGAACCTAAGACCATGGTTTTGGCACCAGTCATTGGTTTCTGTTAGTCCTTCTTGCAGGATGTCCACATCAGCTTGAGAATCAATAATAGCTCCCAATTTGCAGTCATCTGTGAATTTGGTTAACCAGAGTCCCTTGGTGTTGGCTTGAACTTCAGAGAAGTAGATAACAAACAGGAAAGGACCCAGAACTGATCCCTGTGGAACTCCACTTGTAACTGCCTGGTAGTCAGATTTGGAGTCAGCTACTTTCACAGTGTGGGTTCTGTCAGTGAGCCAGTTGGCAACCATCTAGTGATGTACGGGTTAATGCCCAGATTAGTGAGCCTATCAATGATTCCAGAGTGTGGGCTGGTATCAAAGGCTTTGGCTAGATCGAGGTAGGCTGTGTGGACAGCTTTACCTTCAGCCACCACTCTGATGACAGCTTCAAAGTAGTCTATCAGATTGAGCAGACATGATCTGCCTTTCACAAACCCAAAGTGTGTTGGGTCCAGGGTTTGAAGTTTCCCTATATCCTTATTTATAAGATCCATAATAATGCATTCCATAGCCTTACAGATCAGACTCGTCAAGCTGATGGGGCAGTAGTTCCCAGGGTCAGTAGTCACACCCCCTTTGTGGAGTGGGTTCACTGTAGCAGTGTGCCATTCAGTGGGGACAAAGCCAGAACTGAGGCTGTAGTTGAACAGGGCACTCAGATGTGGTGCCATTTCTTTTTGTAAATTGTGTAGGACACAACCTGGTATATTATCTGGTCCCATGGAAGCTGTATTCTTAGCTTTGGTCAGTGCAGTTTCTACTTGTGCAGTTGTGATAATAGGGAGTTGGTATTCCTCTGGCATGTGGATGGGCCCTTTGGGGGGGTGAGGGGGGAGCAAAGTTCACACTAAACCTGTCTGCCAAGATATTGTCAATATCAGTTGGTTCAGTATAAGTGGTGCCGTTGTGCTGTAGCTCAAAGCAAATCTGCATATTATTATGCAGATTCTTGACATAACTAAAGAATGCCTTGTGGTTGTCCTTAGTATCTGTAGCAATTTTGCTCTCATAACTAGTTTTGGTGGATTTGATGAGGGATCTCAGTTTTGTACTGTGTTTTCCAAGGGAATTTTTCCAGTCATCGGACTTTACCCTTTTCTGCAACAGTTTTTTCCTTCTGTTGTAGAGTTTGTTAATAGCAGAGGTCCAACAGATTGGCTTCCTTTTTTACAGGAGATCATCTTGGTTCTGTTTGGTAAGGCCCTATCTATGCAATCGTGTAAGTGCTCATACGGTGCCTTGGTGTAGGATTCAGCAGCCATACTCCCATTCCCCATTTTTATGGATGACATAAAGCTTGCCATTTCTGTCCTTAGAAGCTCAAAATTAGCTTTGGAGAAGTTTTTCACTGTGGTTTCCTTTTTTGAGGGTGGGGATGGGATTTGGGTATCAATGGTGATTAACTTGTGGTCGGATCTGACCAGGGCGGGGTTTATCAAAGGAGCAGAGCAGCGGTCCCCATGTTAGTAATGACTAGGTCAAGAATGTTGTTTCCCCTAGTGGGGGTGAGGATGAGTTGGTCCAAGGCATTGGAGATGATGAATTCCAGGAAATGTTGGGCGAAAGAGTTGGAGCAGGAGTAGTTGTTCCAATTAATGGAGGGGTAGTTAAAGTCTCCCAGAATAAGGGTATTAGGCTGGACCTTGATGTTTTCCAGACTGTCCAGAATGCAGAGTGGGAGTCCTGGGACATTGTGGGTGATCTGTAGCAGGCTACAACATGGACTGCAGTTTTGTCCAGTGATAACTGTACCTGAAGTATTGCTGATGCGTTATGTTGGCCAACTAGTCTGGAGGTGTGTGTATCTTTTATGAAGATAGATACAGGATATAGCTCTAGCTGAGAATCGAACGGGACAATGTCTTGCTGTGAGGCGACAACGCTACCGCAGCACCACTACTGAACTGCATGCTGGCACTGAAATATGGTGAAAATCTCTTATTACCAGTGTTAGAAGCCTTTGCAGAATCTACAAAGTAACTGGGTGATGTCTACACCAGTAAAGGTGAGTTATTATTCCACTGAGCATGGTGTAAAGAAGTGGGTGGCAGCTGCAGTTAGACAATAGGATCCAAAAGCTTCTGTGTTTGAAGTTGTTTTCCACATCACCAGAAACAAATCAGTAACATATGTTGACTGATTTAACAGTGACACGAAAACTCTTAGGTATTTGAAGTAAGTAGCTTATGTTATTGATGGGTAGCACAGATGTGACTTAATGATGGCTTTCTCAAACACAGTGCCTGTTTTTTGACATATATACCAGAATTCCCAATGGTTAGAAATGTAGAAGACCAGCAGAAGGGTGTATATAGTACAGAGAACAATGGAGTTCCTCAAGGTGTTTAGCAGCAAGTCATGGGGAATGCCAGGCATGCAGGATAAGGAATTATAACTCAAAGTAATCCAAATATGACACAGGTCATGTGGGACCAATCCATTGCAGGACATGACTATCTATGCACATAATTCGGGCATGGTTTATTACCCGAGAGGGTTTATATTATAAAATAAGGAGTAGGGATGGTCTATGCTGGAGGTGTAGAATGCATGAAGCTGATGAATTGCAAACTTATTTACTTATATATGTATATATTCATGTATACTTATTTATTGAACAGTGTGGAGCACTGCTTCATCTGGATCATTTTTAGGGTTAGCCCAGGAGTTACAAACACTAAGAAAATAAAAGACTAGAGTAAACAGGCATCATTGTAGTGCATTGAAAACCATCCAATGAAGGTTTACAATGGAAAGGATATGTGATGGTGAGCACATGAGATTTGGAGAGAGGTTTATAGCTGGGATGGGGACTGGACTTGGATACATGACTACTTGCGATATAAAGTAAAGATGTGGATGGGTTCTGAACAAAAGGGATAGATGTACTGCATTTCAGTACATGCTGGGATGAGTTAAGAAATAGGCACAGTGGTGCAGTGGTAGTGTTGTCGCCTCACAGCAAGAGGTTCTCCAGTTCGATTCGAGGCTGGGATGCCTTCTGTGTGGAGTCTGCATGTCCTCCCTGCATTTGTGTGGGTTTCCTCCGGGTGCTCCGATTTCCTTCCACGTTACAAAGACAGGCATCTGGAGCATTTCTCCCCGGACCTCCACTGAAAATTAGCTCATTCCAAGTCCGGCTTTCCCAGTTAACAAATATAAAATAAATAAAATAAAAATAAAATAAATAAAAATAAATAAATAGACAGAGAGCTAATGAATGGTTGGGTGCTGAGAGGAAGCCACAAAAGATAGCATCTCGACATTGTTTGTCAGCATTAGTAAATGTATATATTGGGATTAGAGAAAAAATTGCATAGCAGTGGAGGACAGCGTGGGAAACATGGACCTGATTACAACAGAACAGTCACAGGAGGATGGCAGCCTAGAATGCTGTATAGTCAGGTCTTTGAAGGATGCTGGGGCAGGGGAGGGCATTGATGCCAATCTGAGTAGGTTATGCTGCTTTTATGCAGTGCAAATATGGTGGTGGGACATCTACACAATATATGTGTATGGTTACATGGGAAAGAAGTTTGGTTAGAGCTCAGATGTTCTAGCACTTTCTTTAATGGTGATGTCATAGCTCATTGTATGTCTTGACTAGTTCTATTGAAAGATGCTGCATTAGAACTCACAAGGAAAACTTTGGTGAACAACTCCGCTGCGGCACATCTTGAATGAGATCAGACTATTATTCTTCTATTTACTTAACACTACTTACAGATATACTGCTCTGGGGATAACACATTATATCCATGGTTGTAATGAACAGCTGTTCTGGTACATAAACTTTCTCAGAACTGTTGTATGTATGACTAGGCGTGGAGAGCTCTCTGTGTACGTATACTGTTCAACCACCCTCCTAAACATTTGGCAAGCAAGAGGTTGTGGCTCATTGGATGGTTATGGACAATAACAACTCCATCTTACTGGTAGCCTTTGTATTACTGCCTCAGTCCTTTTGGAATCTTGTGTTGTATATCTGATATAAATATATACCATACAAGCTGTATTTTGTGTTCCTATAATATGTTTGAAGACATATGCACCTGTTATGAAAGTCAAGAGACCTAAAAGATACTTTGTCAGATCCTAGATCAGATATTTAAACTATTTCTAAAGAAATCAATGACATGGTGAATAATTCTGATTTAAACAAAGCAGTATATATTCTAACCAGGGTTATTTGTCACATGGTGCTAAGACTTTAAAATATGAAAAAGAAACTGCAGACAAAACAAAAATACTACAGAGAGCATAGTCTGAGAATGTGTGTAAGAAATTAGATTTAAACCAAGAAAATCAAGATGATGCCCCAATCAATCAAGCCAATCAATCAGTGAGTAAATAGGTAAGGTGTTAACAACACTTCAAGTAAAAAAATAGAGGACTATGATGTGGCCTGCGATACAAATCAAAATGTTATGTATTTGAGACATGGATGTTAAAAAATGTACTTTGAGAATGGAGCAAAGTAAATTTTCATAGGTGAACCTTAACATTCATTTCAAGAATGTGCAGCAACTGAGCTAAGACTGGAGAGACCTGATTATACTTGTTTGCAATGTATGGAGCTGCAAATGTTGTAACGTAATACTAGTTACTAAAACAGGGAGGAGAATGAAATAGTTTGTCTCTTTCAAAGCCAGAAAATGCTTTACACTGCTACAGAGAAAGCAGTCATAAGCACAATTTCCATCTGATGAATGAATGGCTTTAAAATTGATTAGACACTGCACTCAGACACAATTTATATTGCAGCTTTTAAAGATGCTTGTGTTACTTGCCCCTGTTAATGCTCAAGCACAAGATTAGGGGTGGTATTCAGTGAGCTGGCCTCCATATGTTCATAGCATTAATCTGCCAAGAGCGCCACTATGTTCTTATGCAAATAATGTCAATGGAGGTCATTCATGCTGACTACAGAAACACAGAGGTGTTTTGGTAAATACGCTTCACTACAACAAAAGTGTAATGTACTTAAGGAATAAGTGTTAGGGGGATAACTACTATGAGGATAAGGCACATTAGGTGATTCACAGAGATAACTGTTAAAGGGAGTCATTTACATACAAAACATGTAAATGACCCCAAACGTATGTGAGTAAGCACCATATTGTCAGAGGAATGCTCAAGTTAAAGGGCAAATTAATTAGAGAAATGATGAATGGAAGGAAAAGATGGAGAGTTAGTACAAAGCTGTTCAAAGATGAGGTAAAATTATTGATTACATTTCAAGAAATGTTTCTTCTATTGTCATTTAGGATCACTGAGGAAAATAATTTATATGTGCATCATTTACTGTTTGTGCGTGCATGGTCAAACTGCTGAAGGGATTGCTGAAGAAAATAATTTATATGGGTGTCATTTAGTGCTTGTGCATACATGGAAATTGTGTCAATCTGTTTTTTAACAATATATGAAGCTCACGTATTGCAAAGTAGATACAAAAAGCACAACAATGTTTTTAACAATGGATGTGCATTTGACATGAGTATTTGATATTGAATCGCAAGAATACTTCATTAGCATACGACACTTTACACAATTTATCATATGCATCTCATTAATATTAATTTGTTTACAGTAAATCCTGGGCATTGCATTTTACCATAAATGGCCTCTATGAATTGCAGCCTAACTATACTCACTCACGAATATTCTGCATTTGCGCAATGGCTATTAATACCAGCCTAGATTTTCACAGGTTCTTACCTTAATTTTATTAACTTTTTTACACACCTTTTATTTGTCAGAAACATGCTTAATTAAATATCTTTCCTCTCAGTTCTGAGCGTAATCTTGCTACTCCATGTACTAAAATAACATTTTCACCTACAGATATACTGTTACACTGTATGAAACAAGGAAGCTGTGAGTCAAGTGAGAAATGGGATAAACTTTTGTATATAAAATATTTATATTCAAAGACAGATGCCTCAGGATAAGGATGAGAAAAAAAAGTATGAACTCCAAACGTACTACTTTTTCATTAAAGGAACTAGAAATACAGGACACTTGTCTGCTAGTCATCGATAACTACCAAACACATACATTGCTTATAACAAAACAAGTTAATTGCCCAAGCTGTCTAGAGAAATATGTCCTTAAAATCAGAAAAATGTGGTTATTCATTTACAGGACTGTTGCAACAAAACGGAAACAGAAAATGCAAGAATATTTAAGCACACTTAAGACTTCCTTCTCTATTATCCATGTGCTGTACATATGAAAATGTACACTGCATCTTTATCCTTAAGTGTGTATTTATTAATTCTATAACTAATTGGCTTTGGAGTCAAATACTTTTACATGGATTTACAATCTCTTACCAAGACACAAATAATAACATATAAGCTGCCCATCATAACTAAGCAAAAAGCTAGGGCTTATCAACACTGAGAGGTACCGAATAAAACTTGTATCAGAATGGTGTTTAACAAAGTTCTAGGCATAACTGTAGAGTCTGTGTTTTACATACAGGCTTATAATCTGCTGTTTTTTGAGACTCTGATTCCAAGAAATTCTCCTCAAGAGCAAAGTTCAAGAAGTGAATCTTGGTTTCCATTTTGAGAAGCGATAAACTGGACTTATGGTTGGTGACAAGATCATAATTCTTTCTAATATGTGCAGGTTCTCTGCAGTCTTGAATTACTGCCAGTTAAAATGTAAGGGAGGGATGGGTTTTACGGCCTAAGAAACTGTAGCACACTTTGAGCTACTATACAGGTAGCAACCAGAAGTGATGTGCACCTCTCCTCAACCAACAACTTTAAATGTTGTTAGACCGTTCATGCTTTCACAACCACACCACTCTCCCCCAAAAGAGTTTGTAGAATGGTAGTCACAACTTCCAAAGTTCTAATAAAGTTTGCCTGACATATTTTTCTGGTGGCTGTTTTATACGTAGAAGTGTGAGCCTTGATAATAAGAATGTCTTGACATATAAACTTCAATACAAGTACATTTATGTATCTGAAATGTGCATAATATAGAGGATTATGAGCAGGTTGCTGATCATAACATGCTTATTATGTATTTGAGAGATGGATGCCAAGAAAATCACCTTGACAGTGAAGCTCGAGAGGTGAATCTTGACATCCATGTCATGAACACATAAGAGTTATAATCAGACAGACCAAATCATAATACTTTGTAGAGCACAGAGCTTTATGTGCTCTATGTACTGCCAGCTACAGAAAAAAAGCTATAAGCGTTTTGCTGGGTTTTAAATCCATAAAGCACTTTGCGAGCACCTTCAGAAAGACAGTATAGCACAGCCTCTTATACTTCATTGATGAGACAGCTTACACTCACCTTGCCATGGCTCTGAACTGTCCAGATTTATGTAGATTAAGATTTTTACATCGTATTTTTCAGTCTGATCTTCATAAAATCTTTGGTTTTCTGATGATCACTGAGGATCGAAGCCACTAAATGACATACACTTGAGTTTCAGACTTTGTATCCTTCACAAAAATGCAGGCTAACGCATAAACTTAGAAAGTTGCTAGAACAGGTTTTAAGAGCAAGTCAGGGACACATCACCATCACAGGAAGCAGGCAGAAACAAATCTGTTTGTAATTCTACCACTGCTGCTTGCTGGGAAGAACTGGGAGATTTGACTGCCTAGTGCAAGACCCGACCCTAACAAGTTAAGCAGGGGATGCTGAACATTTGCTAAGATCTGGTCTCACAGTACAGAAGTGATAGCAATGATTTATCTTTTTCCAAATATCATGCCATAATCACGGCACTCCATGCACTTACAAGCTTGTCTTTTTATTATTTAACCCCAGTTCTGGAGCATAATCATTGAGCTCCATTTATTACAAATGTAAGTCATTAAAAACAACCTACACTGATAATGCTGACATTACTATTTTGGGTAAGGAACACTGGTTAGTTCATTAAATGTAAGTGATACCTCAAATGACTAAGAGATGTAAACATGCCATGGCCAGGAAATCATTACACTCATATTATTTGTCTGCTCTCACAAAACACTAGCAAGGACTAGTGGAGAATTTAAAAACTGAAGGCTAAACAGGTCTCATTCTACATTTTCTCTCTCTGCTACGAAAATGCAGTCATTTATTTTCTCTAGCAATTTTCATACATCTTTGTACTGCATACCCTACAGGTCATACAGTGCTACTCTACTCTGCCCCCCACCAATGACAGAAATACTACCATCCTTCCAGACCATTGTCTTTTGTATTTGCTGTACTCACACAGAAGTTCTGAAAACTTGATTACGATATGATGTTTGATCATATCGCACAATGATCCTTACTGAATGATACTTAAATATTTTCTGAGTTTAATAGACAGCAAAAGCATTGTGGTAGGTCCATATTTAAATGTTCTGCCTGGAAAGGAAAGGAGGGAGAAAGATGGGGGTTAATACAGAGATGGATGCTAAACATTTAAAAGTAAATTGAACTGACTGATGCAACAAAGTTGCAGAATATAGATCTAGGGCAGACTTACAGAAAAGGTTATGTTCTTCAGGAATAGACCATGAGGCTGAACACAAAGGATGTATTTTTTTTTTTATTGTTTAGAAAAGTACTATGCCACTATGACTGAGTGGAGATATGAATTCATCCTTTCTGTAGCAATCATGCTGTAATAAAAGTTCCAATCCTACATTATGACATAAAACAAAATTGTAGGAGCCATTAAGTAACACATATGTTCCAAATGACAGAAATGTTAACAAAACCATTTTAGGCCAAAGGAGAACCCAAATGCTCAGATGTAATTCTAGAACATAAAAAGCCTGTGAAATACAGTCCTCAGTAGGATATATATAATATACAAAGTTGACCATCATTGTCCCAGTACAGAAACATAGCATTATGTTTCCACAACATCTAACCACTATATTATACTATACTACACTATCCTAAGGCAAAAGGAAAGAAGGTTGTGACACTACTTTGTTGCGCACAAAAAGAAGAAAGCTTCCATTTTATTTTGTTCAAATGCCACTTTCTTTTAATTATCTTAGGTGTTGTCTAGAAATTGCAACACTCTCAGATGCCTGCACTCAATCAATGAAATGGGATTAGATGCAATAAAAAAATGCTTCTCTCTTTGTCAGTCAAAACTGCAATGCAGCGATAGCTCTGTGCAATTACTGTACAACTTTTGCCTTCACAATCTGTTCATAACCACCTGCAGAGCTAATAGTTTGTTTCAAAGGTACGTGATAAGGAAAGCATAATAGTTTATTTCAAAGGTATGTTATAAGAAAGAAGCATGTCATAAGAAAAAAGTAAGCATCACATTTTTGTGATGTTTCAGATTGCCCCAGTTTTCTTTAATATCTCCAATGCTGGATTGATAAAATGTGTGTGATTTTTTTTTTTTTTGTTATTTATGGTCCATTCTGCTGTCCGTCTACTTGATGCATTGATGTCTATTTTCTTTCTACTACTTTTGCAGTTTAGAAGTTTAATGTATTAACCACTGAAATGATCACAGCAGGTCAGGAGAATGTATTACTTTGCAGCAGTTTGCAAAATGATACTATTATCAGTACAAGCATTAGATGAATACTGATATTCAGAATTAGTTTCCCTCCAAATGCCCAGATGGTATGATTTGCAAGATGCTGTGCCTATATGCATAAAACTGAATTCTTTACTTATTTCACAAAGCCAGTAAAGTGACAAAAAACAGATCTTTCCTGACCCGTGTTAGATATCAATGTATTTAGTGGCAATGTTGCATGAAATGTGTAACATTAAACCATAAACATGCTCAACCTTTCCAAACTGCCTGATCTTCTCTCCAAATCCAGAAAATGAAACAAAAATATAAACTAATCACCATTTTGTCATTGATCTTGTACACTGCATACACCAGTTATTAGGAATAAAAAACAGTCACATAACTCAAGGGATTTATTAATCATCTTGTAGATCTAGTTTGATTCCTTCAGCTTTCACCTGGGTACTGCACCAGTGGACAAATGAATTAACAGCAACACTGCAAACATAGTGCAGACATTACACTAGTGTCAGCTGTTAAAATGCTCGGAGAATGAATGAATAAGAGAATTAATAAATGCATTTGTTTGTGCACATAATGAACAAAGTGGAAATACTTTATCAGCATCTGCTGCAGAAGCAATCATTGCACATGCCATCGCCTGATAACTAGATAAGGTTAACTAGGTATATAAACTTGTTTCTAGATGTAAATTATAAATATTGGGGATGCAAATTGACTTAAGCTAATCTACAACAAACAGGTAGAGAAGAAATATGCACATGTGCCTCACTTTCAAATGAAAATAACATTAGGATTGTTCACAAAGTTAATAAATAGATCAATTTCCAGGGTTCATCATCATGAACCCTGTTTCACAGCTTTAGTGCTAGAATCATAGTAAATCGAACCTGTTAATGGCTGAATGAATTAATTAAGCTTAGGTGGGTACTATAAATTCTTAATGGTGAGCAAAAGCTCCAAAGAACTATTCTGTATTACTCTCTTCCATCCATCCAACCAGTCAGTTTGCAAACAATTACCAGTGAATTCATGTTAGCAACAACCAAAGCAGGACAAAGCAGATATTTTGTTCCTAAAAGGTATCCATATCATATTGTAGATTTCCCAAGTAAGATGGGAAATATAACCCTTTTAGTGTGACTTGAATCTGCCCCAGGGCCTCCTTCCTATAAGTGCATTTCATTTACCTCCTATAGGAAGCACCCAAAAAATATACTCACTGGGTATCTAAATCAACCAACTCCACTTATCCTAAAGGAGCAGTTGCTATAATCCAAGGTCATAGGTTCTTAGGTGTGTACTAGGTTAACGATCATAAGAGCCTTTTTAAGCCGAGCCATGCATCCCAAATCTCTGACAAGTTCTGGTACCCTTGATAAGTATAAGCAGGACTTGGAAGGTGAAACATATACAAGCAAGGGCCTGGCAGATAAACCCTTTACAGGCTGCCTCTGTCCATTAAATACATAGGCGCCATACCAGGGATACATTTCCTGTTCCCCATCCAATTATCCAAGTTCCACTTGAACTGGGTTAGGGAGGAACTCTGCTTAACATGGATGGGGAGCCTGTTCCATAGATGGGGTAGTCTCTGGGAAACGTACCTTTCTCTCCACCAGGTCCCATTTATATCACAGGCAAGGTTTACGTCTTTAAAATAAGTAATTCTGGTGCTGTTTATTTTGCAGATAAGCAGGAGGTCCATCAGAGTGGAGTCTAACAATGACTTGTATGCCAGGCATAGATCCACTTCAAAAGCCTGCAGGAGACAGAATATAGGGATAGGGTCCTGAGGTGGTCGGCATAGGGCATGTTATTTACAGTCCGTACATTGTTAGTGAGGAACCTCTGTGGATGTTCCAATTGTTGGATATGCCTGGTTAGGTAAATACCAAATGAGGCACTGTACTCAATGATCGGTCTGATGAATGCTAAATACAGTGGAACAAAGACGTCACTGGACCTAGATACCATACCTTTGTATAGAAGTTGCACAACACAGAATGATTTCCTCAGTACTGTAGACGCATGATGGTCAAAGGCTAGATTACTGTCTGTGTGTGTCCAGAAGTCCCAGACTACTACATCAACATTTTGGTGCATTTTTTAATATGATAGTTTCCAGGGGTGGATGACTTCCTGAAGGATACTATTATGCATTTCTTGGCATTTTGTTTTAGTCTCTGGTTCTGGCACCATTGTTTGTCTGTCAGCCCTTCCTGAAGAAATTTGTGTCACTGGGTGATTCAATGACAGCTCCTAATTTGCAATCATCTGCAAATTTAGTAAGCTAGATGCTACTGACATTGGCCTTAACTTCAGAGAAGTAAATGCCAAAAAGGAGCGGTCCCAGGACCGATCCCTGAGGGACTACTCCTATGGCTGACCTCTTTGTATAGCTAGATTCCCAATTCTAACTTCCTGGGTCCTGTCTGTGAGCCAGCTGGCTATCCACCGGGTGACATAACAGTTTGTACCTAACCTCTTAAATTTGCCAACAACGCCCGAGTGGGGGATTTTGTCAAATGCCTTGGCAGTTTTCCAAATTCCTCATAATGTTTTGAAAAGTGAGTCCTACTACCCTGGAAACAAGACTCTTTTTTTTTGCCACATTCATCTGTGATCTCATCTTTTTGGTCATTATCTAAAGCTTGTGACCACAGGTGAGAATACAGACATATGCTGACCAGTAAATTAAGTGCTTCATCATATGACTTAGTTCTGCTTTCACAACCACAGTGCACTATAATACCTGTAGAACTGCTGCCACTGGATGTACCTAATGCTCACTCACCTGATCCCCTCTAACTTCACTCATGAACAAGAAACCAAGATACTTAAAATCCTCCAACTGAGGAAGCTGCCCCACTCTCCTCTGTTTTTTGAAAACTTAGATTTAAGAGATGATTTTCATCCTAATCACTTCAAGCTTAGCAACAAACATTTCAGTTGCACACGGGAGATCACAATCACTTAAAGCTAAAAGGAAATTGTCCAAAGCAAAATAATGGTAGGTACCAAACCACAGCAGATAAAACCATACAAAACGTTATTACAGAGACGAACAGACTGCTTTCGATTGTCTCTATTTTTGGAGGCCCAATTTACCTGCACCATTTTCATACTTGTTTGTTTGATAAAAGGAAATTGCCTTTTTTTAAAAATGAAGATGCAACTCCCATATTTCTAAAATGGATAATCTCAAGACATTGTACCTCGATATCATGTCCATCAAAATAACAAAAGAGAAGTGAGAGAGAGAAAAAAAATCCTTACCAATAGCTCCTGCCCAGCATAAACATAATATTAATGGTAAGAATGCAGTGAATATACCCACTCATCAAAGAGAATGACAAAACAGCATACAACAGTGGCCCTGAGGTCTTATAATGCAGCTCCAAGAAAACATTCTAGGGTACGTGCTCATATGCATTCACCATGTCCCAAAAAATTACATCCAGAAAGTACTTGGCAAACTCCAATAACCCATTCAATATTCTGCAAAAAGATGGAGAAATGAAACACTGCCCAAGGCCAGGACAGAATCTCCATTGCTCCTTTCAGTGAAATGATTATTAGATGAAATCTCCTTTCTAGCACTCTCACCCAGGCTTTCTCAGAGAGGCTGTGAATCATCAGCCCTCTAGAGTAGAAGCATCAGCTTCCTATATTGGAAAACATTCTCCCGCCTCCTTTTTGAAAACTGGGACAACTGCCCCAGTTTAGAGTCCATCTCCTCCATCTTTAGCACAGAACTGAGAAGGTGCATAAACCCAAACATATCAACATATCCAGTGTCTTCAGCTTTTTCTAGATCTCATCAACCACCACAAGTTTGCTACAGCAGAAATGTTTAACTAAAGCAGTGACCTCATCTACAGAAGTGGAGCAAATCCTATCAATTGTTGCGGTTATTGCCTCCTTACAGTAGGGCATGCCTTCTAGATTAATGATTTCTGCAGTGTTCCTCCCAGCTTAAGACAATATTTCTCCACTACTCATGAGAACAGGCTAGGCAATTTCCTGTCTCCTCTTCCTAAGTAGCAGCATGTTTTGCCAGAAACTGTTTGAGGCTATATAAATGTCATTCTCCATAACCTACCAAACTCCTTTCACTCTGGGCCTTTAATTCAGTAACTGCAGAAGCTGCTACCTTCCTGCCTGCCAGTAGCAACCTGGCACATTCACAGCCCTCCATCACCACTAGAAGAAAGACATTTTGTATCTTAACAGATTCCTTCACCAGTG
This sequence comes from Protopterus annectens, assembly GCF_019279795.1. Classification (NCBI taxonomy): domain Eukaryota; kingdom Metazoa; phylum Chordata; order Ceratodontiformes; family Protopteridae; genus Protopterus; species Protopterus annectens. The sequence continues at coordinate 402,091,410 of NC_056733.1, forward strand.
GTATTCAACAGTAGGTCCTAGGCTTGCTGCCATGACAATAACATTTTGGCCAAATCGCTCAGTCATTGACTCTTCCCTGAAAGTCGTCAGCAGGGTCCATTCAAACTCCACCTTCTTGGCGTCCACATGTGTACTAAAGAAACTCTCCTGGATGTGGAAGATGAAATCATTCCATGCAGAAGTATTTGCTAAACAGTCCCAGGATACCCTGAGTATACATTTGCATTTCTCAGTCTGTCCCAGCTCAGTATACATTAGTGATCTGTTGACAGTGTAGCACCTCCCTTGACACAGTTCTCTATAACATTTGGCCTCAGGTATGATGACATGACAATAGCATCAGTCATTGACATCTAGCCCAATGTGCTGTTCTATAAGACACACTTGTGATCATCCTTTTATTGAGCCCATATTTTTCACAAAAACTGATGAGTGCAGCAGTGCAAAAATGTCATCAGTATGGATGAGACCAGACAAGCAACTCCTCCCAATAACATCTTTCCAAACATATCAATTACTACTCATGGACCAATGAAGCCTCAGTAGAAGTAAATATTCAGTAAATGGCAGAATATCATACACTCCATCCATTGCCTCTACAATGACTGAATAGTTCAAATAGTTAAGTGCACATTCATAGAGTGTTTTTCTTTCTGCAACTCGTACACACATTGAGGTGACCATTTACTGTATTGATACAAACTCCAGCTACATGGCACACAGATGGAAGTCTTCTAAACATAGCCACACTCATCTCCTAAGGACAAAAGCAAGGGTAAGGAAGAAACCACCATGTCTGTGAAGGCTCATTTTGAAATCAAAGTGGAAATGTGCACATTACAGTGTCATAACTTCCTATTTCTGATGTTTGTTATTGTTTTCTACTTTAATGTTTAATTTCCATGCGCATACAAATGTACTCTATGGACTGAGCCTGAACATGTGTGTTTGTTTATTTTTATTTGCACTTTGTTGACTGTATTAGTCCCAGTAGGCCAATGGCCCCTTTTCAGAAAAGACTTGAGATGGTATTTATACTAATGACTAAGGTGAAATTTAGCCAGGGCATGGAAGAACTTCCCCTACTCATTTGTGACTCAGTGGGTAGAAAAAAGAAGGGGTGAGATGGAGGAGGAAGAGGAGGAGATGCACTGCAAGCTAAGCAGAACAAAGAACAAACATTGGAAAAAATGCTGGAGATGACAGACATAGGTGAGAAGGAGTCAGCAAACTTGCCTGTTTTTGAGACAGTCGCTGAGGAATGGAGGACAGAGCAGAGCCTGTGGTTAGAGTTCCTGTAAAAGGAACTTTGAGAAACTCTGTTTTATGTTGACTGATGGAAAAAGATGACCCAGACAACAGTGCTGCCATTGCATGGTCACATGCTGTTGAACTGGTTCAGGGATATGAAGGAGGTGGAACCAGAAGTTTGGAAGATACACAATGGGAAGGTGAACCACAAACACCTGCGCACTCAAGTCACAGAAATGCCTGTAAAGAGAATATGCACAGTGGTGGCAGCTGCTACAGAGAGAAGAGAGCAAAGTACTAAACAGAAATTGAAGTCTACAGTAAAGACTGTTTCACAGTACAACTCTGCCATTCACAGTTATGGTATTTGGAATAAAATACTTGAGCAATTAGGATTTACTATATCACAAATGTGCTCCTTAATTCATTTTTGGAAAGGTGAAATGTTGTCATGTGACTTTTACATCATTTGAATTAATAGACAAATTTGTGTGTACAATTGACTCAAAGAAGCAGGGAATATCTTTGGAATGAATATGTGTTTCAGACAGTTAACTCCTTTGTTAAAAAGAGATGTTACAGTTTATTGTAAGTCTTAAGGCCTGGAGCAAGAGGAAATTAAAAACTATTATCTGTCGATATACCTGTCTATGCAGTCTATGGATAAATTACACGATGACAGCAAAATTTGAACTGGGTGATGGGAAATATGGGTAACACTTCAAGAAAATGAAATGTGAAGCATATGTGATGTGTATTTATACTTAAGTAGATCAAAGGAACTGTTAGATATTCAGATAAATTTTATTTTTATGCTACTAAAGATCATTTTATTAATGACTCTACAAAAAGGTGATTGAGAGAGCGTGTCTGGACAAGTAGGTAATACAGTTCAGAACTGCAGAAAATATTGTAAATCTAATGAACATTAGATGTGTTACAGAAAATGAAAATTTAGAAAAAAGAAAATATGGAATAAACTGCATAAGCTTATGTAACTGGTGAAGAAGTATTATCTGGTTATCATGAAGAGCTAAGATATTTCTGTAGATGAAGGAGAAAATAATAAAGGATGCCTGGTTGCACAGAAAATATGTTAGGAAATATAAAGTGATTGAAAAGATGCATAAAACAAGCAGAATGAAAGATATTACTATAGGTAATCTAGTTAGAGAAAGAAAAAGAAAAAAACAATTATTAAAATTCAAACTAATACAACCTTCAGAAAACTGTTGAAATATTCCCTACCAGAGTCATAGTGTATAAATGCAGAACTTAAGATTATGGCATGTACTTGCTTGCCTGTCATTATGGTTATACTTTAACCAGAATAAATGGCACTTACATTATTATGTTATCCACCATAGATCATACAGGCATTAAATTGTTAATGCAGATGCTTTACCCCTAAAATACCATGATGTGTGTGTATGTGTGTGTGTGTGTGTGTGTGTGTGTGTGTGTGTGTGTGTGTGTGTATGTGTGTGTGTGTGTGTGTGTGCACCCATATGCACTAGAATTCTGTAGTGGCACATGAAAAATAACTCAATTCATATGATTCATAAATTTGAAGGGACACATTTGCATTTTATGCTTTAAGCTGGATCAGTTTCAGAATAATGATTACATTAGCAAAATCTGATATAGGTTTGTAGTATTTTTTACGAGCATCATAGACAGAGTCGGATACTGTGTTTCATGATGACAGTGGTTTTCTTTTTCTGTCTGTAATCACTGAATCTACGTATCTGTTATATGGCCCTTTGCTTCACATCAGCCAAAATGTGGGTGTTTTTGTTGTGCAATTACCTCCTCGATCTTATGATTATACTGTGCTTCCCCTTTGTCACTCCTTTCGTATGAAGTTTGTTATGATACCATTGCAAAACAGTCTGTCAAACAAAACCTGTAAAATGAGAATCGAATAAAACAAAATCAGCTCAGCCCAACAGGCCTGTGTGACATTGCTGTGCACTCCGCAAGGTAAAGGTGAGGATCAGAGGCGGTGCTAAATGAGTAAGAGAGAGGGGTAGTATAGATTAGTACAAACAAGATCTGGCAACGGAAAGTGATATTCACATTATCAGATGATCAGTGCTGGTGAAAGATCTGCAGTTTGTGTGGGTGGTTGAAAAGTAATAGTTGGATTAAATTGTTGTTACTGCTACAAATGTATTTATTCATGCATATATTTATTTATTTATTAACTGAGGTAAAACACTGATCCAAACAGACCATTTGTAGTTACAGTGGCTGAACAGATAATCCACTCACCTTTGGTGATAGTAGATCAAAAGACAATGTGTTCTATTCCTGTAACAGGTTGGTGGATTCATTTTCAGACGAGACTGTAAACCACAGCCCCATCTGCCTGAGTTAATGGTAGATGAGGTGGATATAAATGATCTATGGGCATTTATCAAAAACAGTAGGAGTTATGTCTTTAAACAATAAAAGAAACATCATACAGAATTAAAAATACAATCCGCTACTTGAAATAAAAATCATTTTCAACATGCCTTTTCCTGTTTGCTGTATTTGTAAAAGCATGCAATATCAAACAAAACCTTGATAATACGTATATTCCTTAGAAACCCTACCATTTCCTACATAACCATGTTTCATCCTTTCTTCTTATTTTATAGTTACCCAATTTGCCATACAAGACTTCACTGCATCCAACTAATCAAATATGCCAAATACATGCAAATAATTTGTTATCCATTAAATCCTGAGAATCTTTTTATCTCCTTTATAAAAATATAACATCATTTGCATATTCCTTTTCAATCTTTCATTTATCTCTTATTCTTGTTCAGATTCGTTTTTCATTCTTTGCATTTGTGTGTGTATCTATATAGAGTACACACACACACACACACATATATATATATATATATATATATATATATATATATATATTTATATATTTATATATATATATATATATATATATATATATATATATATATATATATATTTATATATTTATATATATGCAGATACACATACAATATTAAGAAAAAACATTCAAATAAAGGATTCTTTTTCTAAGGCTGTTCTCAGTAAATTGTGACAAAAGACAATCTTTCACAGAGCTCCTCAAGATATTAAATTTACTGTTTTTCAAACTTGAACATCAGTGGTATTGAACTACCCTTTCTGATGCATACTTTTTCAGAGCACATTTCACTGTGTGGCCATGGGCTCAGCCATGAATCCCCAGGATTTGAGGCAGAAAAATGGATGGAATCACTTTCTCAATTATGACTTCATCAGTCTCCCGTTCTTCCTGTGTTAGCTTGTTACACAAGTACTTCTTTACTACACATAAAAATAAAGTAGCCATACAGTCCCTATCCAAATCTGCATACAAAAAGTCAGGATCATTTTTTAACATCAAACATCCGCACATAGTGAAAACGCAAAAAACATTTTTTCAAAGTAAAACTTTTCACCTTCTCATTTTTATCATTTCTAGACACGGTACTGCAGATGACATGTCTTATGTTCTAGTTCTCTTCAAATTCTGTTTCATCATTCTCTCTCTGTCTCTCTCTCTCCACGCTTCTAGAACACGTCTTAGTGTATCCTTATCAATTGAATGTTCGTGAAACCAATACTTTCCTTAGGTATGTGACAAATAGTTTATTTTCTTTTTTTTTTTAACATATATTTTTCCATTACCCTTGCCCAGGAGACTATCTGCAGTTTAGGTATAATTTTCAGTTAAGTAATTCACTGAATCTTGCTTCTCTGAATAATGTGCGTGTTATTGCACTTCCTGATAAGTCCCTGCCCAGGTTACATTTTAAAATTCCTAGTTCCACTACAGGCTTAACACTCATCTGGCAAAACACAAAGAAGAGTGTGTGGTTGCATACACACACACACACACACACACACACACACACACACACACACACACACAGACATTTTTCTTGATGGTGAAGTGTTTTTTAAAGTTGAGATATAAGTCACAGAATATAAGGTATTTTCAGCACCATTTGTGCAGCAGCTGTGGGACTGGTGAACCCTGCATCTGCAAATAGTCTATTCCCTTTAGCCTACACTGACAGAATGAGGTTGCTTCTTCCATATTTATTTAATTAGACTATATTTTGCCTTCCTTCTTTCCTGTGGCAAGCATATTCTGTTTGTCCTAAATGACTAATCCTTCACACTACCTTTCTTAGCATTTTCCTTCTGTACAGAGGTAATATGCACACAAGACTGAAAAATATTGCCCTGACTTTATGTGTTCTGTTCTTAAACACAACACCTTTAGAGGGAGACTATCTTCTATTAGTGTACTCTATACTTTTACTGTAAATAAAATGAATAAATACAACTTTAATTGTATTTAACATGTTTGCTGCATTATCAAAGAGAAAACAAAAACAAACAAAAACAAAAAAAACAGACAATTAATAATCATTCCAGTTAAACTTCAAAAGTACTGAGCATACCTGCTAAAAAGGTTAATACTTTGCACGGTCTATCAAATTTAGTATCTGAATCTCCCTCATCCAAATTCTTAACTCACCTTGTCTGGCAATATGGCACATAAAATTGAAGAAATGAGCTGCTAATAACCTTTGTCCCTTAGTGTTAGATTTCATTCATTCACTTTTTCCATGCATACTGCGTGGCTCTGTGCAAGTCACTTACTGAGACAATGCTCGCAGGTCACCCCTAAAAACAGACATTTGTTCCTAACTGATGTATTCTTGTTAACAATTAAAAATCTGTTATTCCCTTCATTAGTTTCATTGCTTACCACCAGACAGCTCTAACATGTTCCTTATCCGGTCCTCTGTCGCAACATAGCTCATACTTGTTCATGCACTTGTAAATATAGCGTGAATCGGGTATTCAGGGCAATGAAGTCCTTACACTATTAATCACCCTGTCAGTCACTGTAAGAGATGTGAAAATCTTCACTGATTTCTATTACATACATACATATTCATTTTCTTGGCAGGTTCTTCAATGGAGTTGTAATGTAAGGACAAAGTCACTTGCATCATTCTGGTCTACAATAGTCAGTGCTTATCACCATTCCTTTACAAGTCAGTGACTGAAATGGGTGTCATTTAAACAGCAGACAACTATGTAGTCAACTGTCTCTCTGCTACAGATTGCCGAAAGTTATAAGTCCCTGACAATATCTGATATATATTCTCTGTACTGCAAAATCCAAATACGTGTAGATATTTTCCTTTTTGCAAGGTTTCTCTTTTACCCATAGGTGTGTGACTCTGGTGTCAATATATTTATATAAATGGGAGCATACATGAGTATATACATGGGGAAGGTTCTACATATAAAGCACCACCAAAATTGTTTTTTTTTAGGCTACAGTAGACTGTTTGGCTTTCTTGGGAATTCTGCTGATACTCTTTATTTATTATTTTTCAATATGTGCCCATCAGTTTGGATTTTAAGCCTAGCATACTGTTACCTACTGTAATTCATCTCCTCTTGGTAAAATGTCTCCTCCATTTAATGTGAACTTGAATAATGCAGGTACAAACTATATTTCCTTTTCTGAAGATATTATTCCAATCGCAAACATGTTACGCATCTTAACAGGGCTTATGAAAATTTACTGCCATGGATATTTGACACATTAAAAGCATGGATGCTAACCATGATATACAGAGAAATAATATTCACTGTGCTCTTATCCAGCAGTAAAAACGATCTTCTCAAGAAAAGAGCTATCACAGCTAACCATTGTCAGGCTTTGCAAAACCTACAAGTGAAGGCCTAGTAACTGGAAAATAAGGTGGATGACATGTACAAGCATACTAAGTGTAATATTATATGCATTATTGTCTTGGCAGAAAATATAGAGGACAGTGATCCTGTTGGTTTCTTGAAAAAGTGTGAGGCCACATCATATGCCTCAATCATTCAAAGGACTCATAGAATTAACCGCAAAAATAGAATGTCCGGCATACCAAAGCACCTAATAATCAGGTTTCTGGAGTGCAGCAACAGAAAAGCAATGTTGACAAAGGGGAGGGAGATGGAAGGCCGTGATGTTAGAATTGTGTTTGATTACAGCAGACTGTCATATATCTAATGAAATCTATGGCGCACTGATGAAAATTAAGGGAATCACTCTAGGGCAGATATATGCTGAGGTGACTAGGTCAGCAGCCACTATTGTTTATAAAAAAGGGACTGCAAAAAATCAAGTTCTTCTGGTCAGTCTTAACATAATCCTCCTACTAAATCACCACAACATAAAAGTAGAAAGAACAATGAAAATGATCACTATTTATACCCAGGAAAACTATGCAGCACCCTGCCAGATAAGGTTTGTTCAGCCACTATGTGAAACTCAACAACAGATTTGATACACTGACAGAGGATGGCCTGCTCCAAAAAAGATGGATGATTTTGGCCTTGAAATCAAGCCAGCAGAGTTTTGGGTGCTTAGAACTAATTGTGCAGAGAATGCAGCCTCAGCATAAGGAATGATTACTCAAAATTATGATATGACTTTATCTGTTTATTAATGCTCAAATACTGTCCTACTTGTTCATATACAGGAGAGGATCATGAAACAAGAATGGCATGCTGAGGATCTAAGTGTTTTGGATTAGGACAGCCAGCATTTCGTGACACAGGTCTTTTCTTAATAACCCAGAACTTTCTGTGAGTAATATACATGTTCTTTCCTGCAAAAACTGGATGGCATTTTCATATGTAAGATATATTTAGAAGACAAAGCGGAGTCTGTTAACAAAATAATTGAGTATGACTATATATACATATATATATATATATATATATATATATATATATATATATATTCACTAAGACCAAATCGCTGAAAGCACAAATCACCGAAAAATCATTTTGTTGAATTTAATTTCAACGAAAATATTAGTGGCAGTGTATATCCCCTGTTCCCCACTGCAGTGCGATCCTGGAGTTAGAACAATATAGTTGGGGGAGTGTGGGGGGGACAGCCCTCCACATTGGTGCATGTGGGTGGCGTAGCCCCCCCTCTTAGTTTGATTAAAAAGTATTTACCCTCTTAACAGAAACTGCATAGTATAAAACAAGCTAGGTGGGGGGATACGCCCCCCACACCCCCAATGTGGGGGGCATGTGCCCCCAACTATATATTCTAACTCCAGGATCACACTACAGTGGGGAACAGGGCATATACACTGCCACTACTATTTTCAGTGAAGTGAAATGAAATTCGGTGAAATGAGTTTTCTGTCATTTGTGCTTTCTGCGATTTGGTCTTGCTGCAATACAATTTGACAAAATGTGCTTTTGGTGAAATGAACCAGACCCATATATACATATGTGATATATATTTGACAAGATGGGAATCATTATTTACAATGCTGGGCAGCAAGCTATATGGTATGAATTTTCTTAGGCCTGCAACAAAGACATCCAAGAGATATCTTGTTTTACTGTGTTCTAGTTATATATGTGAAAAAGATCACCTGAATAATTTGTTAAGAGACACTGGACTGACCACTATGTTTGTTGGAGTTGGTCCCAAGAAAATGCCAGCTACATCAATATGGTATGGGTGTGTCCCAAAACTGAATATATTTTGTATGAAGTTGTTTACTGCATTAAATTTGCAATCCAAACTATTCTTCTCTCAAAAGAAAATATTAGATTCTGGTTATTGGGCGTATTAGTGCATAGCATATAGTGGTCTTAGATTTGTCACATCTACACACTCTTCAATTAAAAGTGTACTTGCTACAGTGCTTCCATTTTTTTCCAAAGGCTGGAAGTCTATGATTGGAGCAATCAGAATGATACAGGATCACAGGAATTACAATGCTCAGTTATAAAATAGATTAGGGGAAAGTTTAGTTTAGATATCAGACTATAGCATTGGTGCTAGTAATTCTTTTCTCTTTTGTTTCAGCAGAAATAAAATGTAATGCTTATCTCACAGATGTAAAACATTGTCATACAATGCATTTGCATAGGAAGTATGTTGACCATATTTTCAAAGTTGGATTATTTTTATGAATATTTTGTAATACTTTTTATATCTTTTGGTCTGTGTATCTGCCATGAATGTCTGTATTATATTTCCTTTTTAGTTTTGAATTGTGAGTTATGTGACACTTTTCATCCATAAAATGTGCTTCTTAAAAAAACATAGAAGCTAGGGGTACAAATTCATTCACATGATGAGTACACAGCTTGCAACCTCATTACTGTTATTCCCAATCCTTTCAAAGAGATGATTTGCATTTAATGGGTCAGAGTTGACTTCTAACATTGAACCCACTGAAATTTAAATTCATTTAACCATTTTTCTAATACTGATCAGGGTACTGGAACTTAAAACCCTTTACAAACATAATTCAGAAAAAAGATAAACAGAGAATTCAAACCACCTTATTTATTTATTTATTGCATTTGATTACTGGGATAGTCCACTGGGTCTAACGAACCCATTTTCAGTGGAGGCCCGGGGAAAAAAGCTCCACAGTAGAATACAGACAATTTAAATTATACAGCAATTGTATATAAACAAACATTTAAATAGTACAGGGAATTGTCTGATAAAATTATAGATAGCATCTGTATGGATTTATACCAAGTATGAGAGCATTAGGCCTACAAGGTAAGAATCAGAGAGAAAGGAAATAGTTTTAAGCAGAGATATGTAGAGTTGGTAGAAAGCAGGTAACAGAATAGTTTAAGGGAAAGGAGAGATGGTGGGGGGGGTCAGGTTTTTGGGTTGGTTGTAGAGGTACAGGTACATATCCAATGTGTGGTGAGATGTGTTTTGAGGGAGTTTTTGAAGGTCGAGATTAGAGATAGCTCTGAGTACAGGAAGAAGGTCATTCCATAGTTTGGAGATGCTAAAGGAGTATAGTACATGGCCGGCGGAAAGTTTAGGTTTGCTGACATTTAGTAGTAGTTTCGGATCTGAGGTGCTGGTTGGGCTGGTACAAGGTTAGTAAATTAGTGAGGGATGGACAGGCATTAGGGAAGTAGATAAGTCTGTGGGCAATGGTAAGTTGTAGGTATGAAAGGTGGTTGGGGAGTTCAAGGCAGTTCAGTTCTTGCAGAGTGGTACAGTGGTGGGTGGAGAATTTGGTATTTGTAGCAAATCTGGCAATTTTGTTATAACATGAGTTTAATTTGGTTTTCAGAGAGGATTGTATGTTTGTAAGGATGGGTGCGCCATATAATAGAGTTGGGAGCATGAATGCTGACGTGGAGCTTTATTTGCAAGTGGAGTAAGAAAGTGGTTGTACCTGTAAAGGGAACCTAGCTTTTGATGTTTTTTTTTAATATTATTGCGGATATGAAGGTCAAAGGTTAGGCTGTCATCTATGGTGACGCCAAGGAGTTTAGTATTGGAGACAATCTCTATAATGGTATTGTTTTGGGTCTGAACAGTGAGTTCAGATCTATTTATTGGGAAGTTTTTAGTTGGGGTAACGATTAAGAGTTGTGTTTTATAGGGATTCAGGGCTAAGTGGTTCTGAGACATCCATGATTCAGTGGATGTAAAGGCTTCTTGGGTTATTTTTTGTAGTGCAGGGGAGGATTTGGAAGAGCAAATGATAGTGGAGTCATCAGCATACTAGAGTAGAGTTAGAAAAGTTAATGTGGTAGTCACTGATAAATATACTGAAAAGGAGTGGTCCTAATATGGAGCCCTGAGGTACACCAGTTTTGCTATCTATGAAAGGGGAGAAGGAGTGTTGCCAGATGGTAGACTGTTGCCTTTTAGTGAGATAGTTAAAGAACTACTGAAGAATAGTGAGGGATAGGCCAAGTTTAGATAGTTTGGATAGTAGGAGTGGGTGTGAGACAGTATCAAAGGCATTTGAAAGGTCGAGAAAGAGTGCGGAAACTATGGATCCAGAGTCACTGGCTCTGTTAACTGTGCCCAGAAAGGAAATGAGGGCAGTGTTAGTGCTGTGGCCTGGCCTAAAGCCATGCTGTGTCAGAGAGAGCAGTTGATGTGTGACTAGGTGATTGAAGAGCTGAGTTTGGACGCATTGTTCAAGTATTTTTGAAATGGGGGATAATATGGCAATGAGTCCGAAGTTGGAGATGTCAGAGTTTTTGCCATCTTTATGGAGTGGAAGAACATAAGTCCTTTTCCAGATATCAGGTATGCATGATTCCTGGATAGATCTATTGATAAGGATGCTGATGGGATATGCTATAGATGAGGCTGATTGTTGTAGGAACTCAGCAGGTAGGTTGTCAGGGGCATTGGTGCAAGGCTTTAGTTTAAGAAGAAGTTTCTTTATGGTAGAGGTAGGTATAGGGGAGAGAGAGAAAGTGGGGATATTAGTGGAAGGGGGATGAGAGACACAACTGTCAGGTAGATTTTTGTTAATGGGCGGGAAGGTGGTAGTAAGTTTATTGATGGTATCTATGAAGTAGTAGTTAAAAAGTGAGGCTAACTCTGCTGGTGTTTTATCAGAGTTTGGGGATGGATTTTGGTTTGTTCCTGGGTGTAGGAGGGAGTTGATTTCTCCGCAAAACGTTTTTGGGTTATGGTGATGCAGGTTTTGGATTTTTTGGAAGTTTTCTTTTTATCTTTAGTAACTATATTACTATGTGATTAACCATACCTCACAAAACCTTGTATATAGTGCCATCTTGTGGCTGTACTTAAAATCACAGTTTGCTGAAGAGAATGGAAATCATGTCATTTAAACCTGGTGGTTTTTCCTTGAGTACAACTTCAAAAACAAAGAAAAGAAATTTATGGTGTTAGCAAAAAAAAAATTTGCTGGTGGTAATCTGTCTCTCTGATGCAACTAAGAGATACTACCTTCATTGATATAAAGGGCATTGTGGACAAGTACCACATTTAAAAGTACCTAAACATTTTACTGTCCCTCATACTGTCTTCAAACCACTGGAGCCATTTCCATCTCTTTTTTAAAATTTTTAAAATTAAACTGTGATTTTACAGACCATAGATTTAGCCAATAGCAATATTTATGGTAAGGTTTTGTGAGGGTTTGGTAATATTAATAAGAATAAAGCAGATTTTATTATAATTTAATTAACTAAATTTATTTTTGTACACCAAATTTTTAAATTTTTTAATTGTTTAAATGTTAAAATAATAATTATTTTATGGAAATTATTAATTATATATTTTAATATTTTAAAAGTCTAAGTCTTTTAGATGATTATTATATTTTACATTGTTTTTGTTTTAATTTTTGATTGATTAATATTTACTATGCAATGCACAATTGGATGAGTATATAAGAGTTTTAGTGATGACTGTTAATTGTTTACTTCTGATGAAGACTTGAATTTAATAAAAGTGCAAGTTTCACTCAAGTGTTTGGTTTCTGACCTTCCTTTGGACACTCGTTGCAAGTCCATTCTTTGGATCTTTAGTAACTAACCTTTTGGCCAGATTGTGAAGTTGTTTGTAATGTGTTAGATTGGACTCAGTCTTGTTTTTTAGCCAGGTTTTCCAGGCTTTGTCTCTGCAGGACAGTATTTATTTTGTTGCCAAGGTAAGCCAGTTAGCATGATTGGTGTTGACTCTTTTTTTGTCTTTGGGGGGCTAGGGTATTAAGGATACTTAGAAATGTAGCGTTGAAGAACTCTACTGCTTCATTTAGAGGGAGAAGTTTTAAGGGATTCCAGTTGAGTTTTTGCATTATGTTGTTGAGAGCTATGGGAGAGAAATTAGATAGATCTCTGCTATATCTGTATAGATGTATATTTGGTAAAGTGGTGGACTTGCGTATTGCAAAAGCTGGGGAGTGGTCACTTATACTGTCTGGGAGTATACTTGAGGTAAAGATGTTTCTGGGGTCAGATACCAAGATCCAGTCTAGGATTGTGCCTTTGCTGTGCTGTTTGTTGGATCTTGTGATCTCAGAGATGAGCTGAGTGTAGGTATGGAGCTTTATGGCTAAGGATGGATTGTTGTTGGAGATGTCAGACCAGTTAATATTGACATCACCTAGGATGATAGTTTCGTTTTTTTAAGTTACTGGTTGTCCATGCGAGGATGTCTTCTAGGATTGAATATTACTGCCTGGAGGGATGTATATAATGATGATACACAGGTTCTTTTGATTATTTAGTTTTAAGAAGGACATGAGCAGTTCTGCATTAGAAAAGGTAGGAATAGTTTTAGAATAAGGAATCACTGTGAGGGTACTTGGATATATTAGGGCAATACCTCCACCTTTTTGTGAAGCCTGCCATGTCTTAGACAGGAGTAATTTGGGGGTAAAAATTCTATGTCTTTATGTATGACTTTAGCCAGGTTTCAGTGATGGCTGTAAAATCAGGTTTGTATTGGTTTAGCCATCCATGTAGTAGGGATATTTTATTTCTGATGCTTTGGCTGTTAATGGTGGTGAAATAGAGGGACTTTTGTCTTTTGGGGTGTGAAGTGGGAGAAGGGCCAGGGTTGGGATATATGTCATCACTTAGAAGTAGATTGGAATGGGAGAGACAGGATTTTGGATGAAATAATCTTTTTAGGTTTTCAAGCTGGTACTGAGTTAGGCTAGGTACAGTGTTTTGTGTAGACAGGATTATTAATTTAGACTCTAGGAGTGTGTTGTTGGTGTACAGACTGGACCAGATGACTGAGTAGCTAGGGGGGAAGCTATAGTAACGAGTTGTTGATGCAGTTGGTTTGAGAGATGTAAGAAGTGCGTGAGGAGTGGAAAGGTGTAGAAGTAGAAAGAGATAAGTGGTGAAAATAAGTATAGCCAGTTTGTAAATGAAGGGCATATTGGGAGGAGTGGGGTAAAGTAGGAGAGAAAAATACCATATAAGGGTAGTAAAAGTTTGTGTAAGTAAGGTAGAGTAGGATGGTATAAGAAGGAGGTTAAAAGATAATGTAATGATGTGTGGCTAAGGCTAAGATAGGAGGGTTGTGAACTAGTCTAGCAGTAGGAGATGTATGTAGAATGGGAGGCAGGAGGAGGGGTTAGGTAGACGGTTGTAGGGTGCGTATGTATGTTGCTAGGGGGTGTGGTCAGTTGTGGATGGAGGGAGGGGTGTGGATAACTATAAAGGTAATTGATATGGGGGTGGGTGGGAATGGGGATAGGGTAGAGGAGCGGAGAGAGCCCGTGTGCAGTGAGGGCGAATGGAGCAGGGCAACCCAAGCCGAGAGAGGCATGCCTGCTAGAAACAATCCGGAAACTTTGGAAAGAGCTGTCCTGGTAAGCTCAGGTTTGGGTATAAGAGAAAGAGAGAGTTTAGAAATGTAATTTTATTCAGGGGGAGAATTTAGAAATGTAATTATATTCCGGAATTAATATTCCCTATGAGGCTGAAAAGGGTGTCTTAGTTTTTTTCGATACCTTCTCAGTATATGGATTAGTTGCTTAAAATTCCTGCTGATATGTCTTATTGGGATTTACTTTTATCGTTTTGTAGATGGGAGGTAAGACCACGCCCCTGTTCAATCAGGGCTATGTTCCATGTGCTATGTTAGCAGTTTAGTAATAGTTTAGATTGTTTAATTGTTCATGGAGTCAGAGTAGGTTAGGTAGGTAGTGTATGAGGAACAACTAGGAGCAAAAAACTAATCCCAGTAGAACAGGGTATGAATGTAGGGCCTTGGGGTGGTCAGAGTGAGTGTACAAGCCAAGTTAAACACTAACACTCTTTATACATTATCAGAATATCAGGAATATAAACAAAAAACTAAAAATCCCCCACCTTCCATATATCTATTACACAAACAGCAACACAAAGGTGAGTATAACCATCTATAATAGGACTTAATCTTTCTATCAAAATGTGTCTCTGATCAAAGTTGTAAAGTTCTTTTACAGTTAATATTGCAGCAAAGGATAGTTGGAGCGGGGTGTCTGGTGCAACAGTATAGCATAACTGGAAAAGAAAATAGCATAGGATAATCAGATAACAAATTATCACAATCTGGAGAGATCGCAGACATGATTCTCAAAACCTACTCAAAAAACACAAAAAAAATCTCTTGAGGTTAAAGGATTTCCAAAGCACTAAAAACAACACAGAAACACAAAAAACAGCTAAAAGTTCACCACAATTGTCTTTATTGCACAACAAAGCTTTCAAGTAAAACTCTTCATCAGTATCTAAAAACACACAGTCTTTCTGAGTTTAAATACTTAATAGCAGCCAATCAAACTCATCTTTCATCACATGCTCTATAAACTTTACAGAAACTATTAAAGTGCCCACATAAAAAATCATACACAATTAAAATACATATCTTTTTTTATAAAATATGCTTCTCATATAAAATACTAATCATAAATATATTTTCAGTCATAAAAAACTTAATTTATCCATCTATACTCAATTAATTCTGTTTTATTCACCATATCTCCACCATTTGGTGAATAAAACAGAATTAATTGAGTATAGATGGATAAATTACTTTAGAGCAGTCCATCCCCCAGGCTTGAACAGCACCGTGAGTATGAAACCTATTTTGAAAGATAGGCATAATAACATTTGAAATACATATGCACTCACCTTATGGTAAATAAGTTTTTTATGATTGAAAATATATTCATGATTAGTATTTTATATGAGAAGCATATTTTATAAAAAAAGATATGTATTTTAACTGTGCATGATTTTTTTTTATGTGGGCACTTTAATAGTTTCTGTAAAGTTTAGAACATGTGATAAATGATGAATTTGATTGGCTGCTATTAAGTATTTAAACTCAGAAAGACTGTGTGTTTTTAGATACTGATGAGTTTTACTCGAAAGCTTTGTCATGTAATAAAGACAATTGTGGTGGACTTTCAGCTGTTTTTTTTTAGTTTTTTTTGTGATTCTCAAAACCTAGAAACAATGCAGAGCTACAGGGCAAACTTAGTCCCAATACTATAAGCTAAGTGTTCTAGTACATCAGAAACATGCTACATATCTGTTGTGCACACAGCGCTAATGGACTCTTTGTGTAGCACAAGCTAAAGTGATATAAGGAAGTTAGACTGAACTCAGTAGTCGACTTGCACAAACTGACAGCTGCAATAATTCTTCTGAGGAGAAGAAAATAATGAAATGCATCCACTTTTTTAAAAAGTAAGTTACATCTCTACGGATTAAGTTAAACTCAGAGCCATTTAGGACAGCACAAAGTATCTGAAGGATGAATTCTACTTTATTCACAATACTGCAATATTCTGAGTTGTATTTGTAAAAGCTTCTAAAGTCCAACCACCTTATCAGTAAGCAAGTTGGAAGGACAGCCACTGAGTAGGCATCTGTGCTGAGAAGTTATTTTTGCTGGTATGTGTTGGTATGATGAGAGGAGTAACTAAAAGGCAAGCCCTTTATCAAGATATTTGAAGAATGATCTAGAAGGTAGAGTAGTGCATGCCACAGCAGAGATTTGGCTTCATTTGTAAGGGATACTAGTTAACAAAACTTTACGTTTTCTGCATTTTAAATTTTAAAATATTATATGAATGCCAACAGAAGATAGAGAGTAGGTTAAGTTAAACTGATGACACAAGGTAGAATGGATCCTGTTACCTCTGTACAAAAACACAGCTTCAATCTAAATAATAAATCTAAAGGACAAAATGGCCAAGATTGGAGATTTATAAAGGCAGAGAACAGTAACATACCAAGGACAGAACTACATGTAAGGACCACTTGCAAGAAATTGCCAACTAAAGATGTTTTAGATATACAAAAATCACTTAGATTTGTCACCCACAGAAGTGTCTCACCTGCCATTAGAATACACATGATCATGCAGCACCTTACAATGATGTAATTCTTATACATCATCAAATACCTGTGTGTCATCCTCCCTCTTTTCATCCTTCCACCTGCAGTGAAATAAATAGATTCTCCTCTACAAACCTGCTGTACACTCTGTCTATGAATGCTTATTTCTGCAGATTTAAATTTCACACTTCTCAAACAGTTCCATTATAGGCTTTATTTAGCTGAATGTTCACATTCATAGTATTTGAAATTTGTACTATATACTTATTTATACATACACACACACACACACACAAATATATACCACATGGGGGAACAGAGGGCTTGCCCCCTGCTTATATGTAGATTAGTTGGGTTTTGTTTGCATGTATGTGGTTTTGGTTTGTTATGGTGTAGGGAGGAAGATCTTGTATGAGTTTTTGTTTGTGTGGTGGAGGGTGTATTAAAAAAACAGTGTCGTATACTGAAAATATGTAATTATGAACTTTCAGTATAGTGACATTCATTTTTTTAATTTTTTTGTTTTAGTGTATTTTCAACATTTCTGTCTTGAGATACTGCAATTTGATATTTCAGGATTCGAAAGTGGACCCATATACATATATGTGTGTGTGTGTGTATATATATATATATATATATATATATATATATATATATACACACACACACACACACACACACACACACGTGTGTGTGTGTGTGTGTGTGTGTGTGTGTGAGTGTGAATGAAAGTGACATATTTCACCTCTTTTTACTTCTGAAGTAATGCCATCTCTCATTACTTTTTCCAATAGAAATATACACAGTTGGAAAATGTTGGTATTATGTTTTTTTTTTTTTGTTTACCTGTCCTCATTAAGTAGCAGATCCCCCTCCCACTGTATTCCTCATAGAGCACACTTTATTCCAACAGGAGGCAACACCCATATGGTCAATTTGTTCCTGTCACAAGTGAGATCTGGACAGTGGAGAACAGTGTCTGAGACTTGTGGATTTTGTGTTTTGCTGTCCTAACCCCAATGTACATATCATGTACCCACCACAGGGTTCTACATGCAGTGGGCATGTCAGAGAGTATCCCACTTGCTTTTATGGGTGATAAAGATCCCTAGGACTGCCCTCCAACCAAGGCCTGAGAACACTGCTACCTATTGCAGAATTGTTCACAGAGACCCTGTACAATCATATTAATAAATGCTTAGAGGCAGCTGTACCTTCCAAGAATAAACACAAAAACAAACCACCCCTGTGGAATCCTAATATAAATATGTTGAGTAACAAAAGGAAGAAAGCCATGGAAAAATAAGGAAGCACAATGCTCAGCAGGATAAAAAATCCCTCATCAGTGTAAACATGTAACTTGGAAGTCAAACAGAGTCTACCAAAGCCAAATTTATGGTAAAAATAGCTTCCTGGGCCAAGGGTAACTATAAGGCTTTCTTTAGGTGTCTGCAGTCTTAAAGGCAGTACACAACAGTGTGCAGAACTAATTGTAAATGCAGCCACCTACACTGAACCTTAAGATATAGCAAATCTATTGGCTGAAAAATTCAGCTCCAATTTTACACCCACCCAACCACCCCTCTTGAAATACTATCGAACGTACCCACCCAACGATCACTAGAGAGAAGGTCCTCAACACATTCTCTCAGACCAAGAATACATGAATGGGTCTCAGTAATATGATGCCACCTAAATAGCATGAAGCATGAAATATTAGGACAACTAGAGTTACTGTTTAACCATAGACCCAGACAGGCTTTGTACCACCTGAATACAGAACTGCAACACTCAACCTTTGCTGAAGGATGAGCCATCAACAGAACCCAGAAATTACAGACCCATACGCCTAACTAGTCTCAAATGCAAAACTATGGAAAGAATTATCAAATGATTAACAATAATATAGGATATCTTCAAACATCGGATCCAACCCAGTTTGATTTCATCAAGGGTAGATCACGCTTGCTCAACCTGGTGGTGTTCTTTGAGAAGATCACCAAGGCAATAGACAAGGGCAAAATGGTGCATGCTGCCTACCATAACCTGGCTAAGGCTTTTGATACAATACCTTACTCTGGTATTGTACACAAACTCATGGAATTAAGTATAATGTCATAAGTTAAGTATATGTCACCAGATGGGTAGCTGGTTGGCTTTCAGATAGGACTAAAGAAGTTAGGATAGGGGAATCCACCACCTAAAATGGCTGGCCACTGGTGGATTCCTCCAGATCTCTGTGCTGAATCTACAACTTTTTGGCATCTACCTCTCTGACATCAAGGGCCTCTAGCTGACCAACATTTTAGATGATTTCAAACTAACTACAGTCACTGAATCCACCCCCCCCCAAAAAAAAAATACAAATATTTTCCAAGAATGACTGACTGGTGTCAGAGCCAGGGTCTGAAATAAAATGCCAGAAAATGCAAAATAGTACCCTTTGGGAAGTTGGCCACCCCCTGGAAACTACTTCATTCACAACACACCCCTATGAGTAGATCCAGTAGCCAGGGATTTTTTGATGCATGTAGACAATAATCTGGCCTACAATCATCATATGTCTACAGTAGTAAGAAAATCATTGTATGCTGGGCAACTTATAAGCAAGGGTGTGGCATCTAAGTCCAAGGAAGTCATCATTCTACTATATTTGGTTCTCAACAGACCAATCATTGAGAACACCTCCTCCTTCTGTACGTACCTGACCAGGCACATGCAACATATGGAATATCCACAAAGTTTCATCACAAAAAGGATACAGTTCATAAACAACATGCTCTACACAGACCGCCTCAAAGCCCTACCCCCTGTACTGAGTCTCCTATTGATGGTAGAGGGGGTGATCTATGCTTGGCATACAAGGCATTCTTGGATCCCACTCTGATGGATCTTCTGCATATCCATAATACAAACAGTATCAGAAATACCTGATCTAAGGACTTAAAACCTGCTTGCAACATAAAAAGGACATGTTAGAGGAAAAGGAATCATGTACCTCAGCCAATATTCCTTCAAGGGAACAGGCTTCCCATCCATGTGAAGCAAAGTTCTTTCCTAAACCAATTCAAGCATAATTTGGACCAGTGGATGGAGAATCAGAAATTTACTCTAGTCTAGCATCTATGGCCTTAATGGACAAAGGCTTCCTATAAATGCTTGACCACTCATGCCATGGTATACATATACCCCTTAGAATAATCTTAAGATTCATAACCTTGTCTGATATGTTTGGGATGCATGGCTAGGCTTACAGTGGCCCCTGTGATCATTACCCTAGAATACAACTATGAACACCAGTGGTCTCATGTAGTCTTCAGTCTCCACTGGAAATTCTACACTGGGAAAGAGCACCTGGACATGTATTCATTCCCTTTCTCTGAAGAGAGGAGAAGAAAGCCTGCAAAACTCATGTTACTCCTCTTTTTATTCCAGGCAAGCTATATTAGGAAAACAAGTCACTATTTAACCTCAAGTCACCCAGGTTTTAGTCAGGATTTTATGCCTCTATGCCACTGGAGCTGGAAGTTGTTATATATTTTTCTTTCAGTTTCCAAAGTCCACTGAAAGTTTTTGCCAGGCAGTCAAATAGATTGCACCTCTCTCCAGCTATATTTACATATATAAGTGTGCACTTGCATGCATATCTATATAAAACACTACTCATGTGTACCTGAAGTACCCCTGATTCTTTTTAATATCCCTCCTTTTCCAAGCTTTATTACAGCATGTATTCCATTAGATCTAGTATCACCTGTGCCTGGATACACCACCTCCATATCCTCAAACCTAGAAATTGATTGGTGTCCAAAAACTAAGGCCACGAATAAGCATTTTATCAGTTATTCTAGTGAGAGTTTAAGTCACATCCTATGGATACATGAAGTAACAATTTTTTTGTGTCTATACCACTACGCAGAGAAGATGATTTCATATTAGTCAAACTAAGCAGAAAAAACTACAACGTGATTACAATGATTTCCTCATGGGAAATGTATTTGTATGGCCGAAATATGGCAAAGGAACTCAATCCGAACATAATAAAGAAAATTCCAGATCTGGGATTGTGTTGGATATACCCTCTGTTACCATGGTAAACTCTTGTCCAGAGACTCCTGCTATCAACAACGAATCACAATGGGCCGTACCGATGATGTCAGTGCCTGTTTTACAAACAGGAAGTGGCTTCGTGGATAGTACACCTTCATCTAATCAACAAGCACTAACTTATGCTCAAATAGGAGTGAAACCGAAGGTGCTGGGCTCTACCAATGTGGAATCTTTTTTACCTTTACCCATACAACAGAAAGGATCTCTTTATGCTCAATCCATCAGTCGAGGAAGACAGAAACGGAAATTCTCGGGACAACAAGGCCCAATGAACAACAGGGGGACACGGAGATATACTCTTGCGGTAAATCTATCTAATTATGTTTTAAATCCCAGTGAGAGATCTGTACTTGATAGAGGTGTATCCTTTGTTCCAGCAACGTCTGTGAAATTAAGTGATATTCTTACAGACATTAGACTGTTTGCTCGTAATTTATCTTGTAAACTGTTGTTCCATGATAACAATACAGACACAAGTGGCTCTATATGCCACCACACATTGAATTTTTTTGTTAAAGCATGTGAGGATGAGTTATGTAAAATCTGAAATAAACCTGGCTGTAATAATTTCTATAATTTAACCCGAGCAGAGAGAGAAGCTCTTGATTGCCTATGCAATAATGTTGATATATGCAAAAGACCCGCCGATAAGGAGCGGCGGTTGTTCTGATGAACAGGGCTGATTATGTTAAAGCTATGAATGAGTTACTTGATGTTGGTGAGACATATTCTAAAGTCAATAAGCCATATATCAAAACAGTCAATACCAGAATCCATGATTATTTGGATGAATTACTTGCAGGCAGATACATTACTGAAACTCTGTACGATTTTTTATACGTGACACATCCTGTTATACCCATCATTAAGGGACTACTAAAAATACACAAATCACAGACTACACACCCTATGAGACCTATTTTATCAGGGGGTGGTTGGGTGACTGAGCCACTCTCAATTTATGTGGAGGGGAAATTGAAAGAAGTAGTCCCTAAGATTAATACCATACTTAAAGGACACACTGTATTTTTTAAATGATTTAAATGAATATATTAATAACAATGATGTTTCTACCTGCTTGATGGTGACTATGGATGTTAGAAATATGTTCACCTGTATACCAAGTGAGTATGGCATACAGGCAATAAGGGAGATCTTAACTAGTCTTCGTACTTTTTCTGGAATTGATATTGATATGATTTGTACATTTTTAGACTTTATTTTAAATAATAATGTATTTTTATTTGATGAACAGCTTTATTTGCAAATATGGGGTGTCGCCATGGGCACCCCATGCGTAAATTCTTATGCAAATCTTGTGATGCATTTTTGGGAGTCTAGATACCTGTTGAATAATCAGTATAGTGAAAGAGTGAAACTACACAGATGTTTTGTGGACGATGTCTTTATGTTTTGGGATGGGGATGAGCATTCCCTGTCTGAATTTATTGATTTGATGGAATCTACAACAAGTTTTCTTAGATTCACCACCACTAGTTCCTATGTTCAGATTGACTTTCTAGATATTTCTCTTGTTAGAGATGAATATATCCACCACTTTATACAGGAAACCTTGTTGGCACAGTGGCTTATTGAGTAATTATAGTATGCACCCTTGCTATGCCTTCCCCAATATTGTCAAAAGTCAATTTTTGAAAGTGCAGAGGGTTTGTGAAGGGAGTGATACACTTGATATAGAAATGGACAAATTGAGACAAATGTTCATAAATAGAGGTTATAAGAAACGTGCTACAGGAGGTAGAACAGAGTCTGCCCTGCCATCAATGCACTATGGATTCTGTGGGTGCAGTAAATATTAGGGTTTATATCACAACATCGAATGACCATAATATCGAATCAAACAACATCGAACACACAACATCGAATGCTAAGAAACTCAAAAGCACAAAATTTCGAAAGCTGAATCCACAAAAATGGCACCCCACCAAAGTACCATGTTCAATCATAGCCTCACCTCAGGCTATGTGCTCACTGAATGGCCCACAGTGATGGTTAACACACTCCACAAAGGGGGAGCCATCACGGACCCTGGAAACTACTGCCCCATTAGCCTGACAAGCCTGGTCTGCAAGGCTATGGAACGTATCATCATGGAACTTATAAACAATGACATTGGTAATCTCCAAACTCAGCACCCCACCCAGTTTGGGTTTGTAAAATGCAGATCATGTCTTCTAAACCTGATGGACTTCTTTGAAGCAGTCACTAAAGCCATAGATGAGGGTAAGGTGGTTCACACAGCCTATCTAGATCTCGCCAAGGCTTTCAACACCATCCCCCACTCTGGAATTATAGATAAACTCACTAAACTAGATATAAATCCCTATGTCACAAGATGGGTTGCCAACTGGCTCACTGACAGAACCCACACTGAAAGTAGGAGACTCCAAATCCAGCTTCAGACCAATGACAAGTGGAGTACCACTGTGTTCAGTCCTGGGTCCTCTCCTGTTTGGTATCTACTTCTCTGAAGTACAGGCTAACACAGAAGGTCTTTGGCTAATGAATTTCGCAGATGACTGCAAACTAGGTGCCATAATCAAAACTCCAAAAGATGTGGACATCCTACAAAAGGGCCTCGCTGAGACAGATGCCTGTTGTCCAAGCCATGGCCTCAAGCTCAATGCCAAAAAGTGCATTGTCATCCCTTTTGGTAAAAACTCTGTACCCTTGAACTACCACATAGGAGGTAGTCTACTTAACACCGAAAGTGTGATAAGAGACCTTGGGACACAGGTGGACAGTAGTCTCTCCTTTGATAATCACATCACCACAGTAGTCAGGAAATCCTTCTACATGGCACACCTCATCAAAAAAGGTTTCTCATCCAGGAAAAAAGAGGTAATTGTTCCCCTCTACTCACCACTCATTAGACACATTATAGAGTACAATGCCACTTTTGGTATGTACCTCACAAGATATCTACAACAACTGGAAAGGCCACAGAAATACCTCACAAAGAGGATTACCAACCTCAAACAGATGCCCTACGCAGACTGTCTCAAAAAACTGCAGCTTTACTTTGTTGTATATCGCCTACTTAGAGGCGATCTCTGCCTAACACACAAAGCTATATCAAACCCAGAGCTTTTGGACATGCTCCACTTAAAGAAATCTCAATTCCTACGAGCTACATGCTCTAGGGACCTAAACCTTGTCACCGCAATAAACAGAACATGCTGGAGGGATAGATTCCCATCTCAGAGACTTCCCATACTCTGGAACAAACTACCTATCTATATCAAACAAAGCTCCTCATTAGCACTCTTCAAGAAAAATCTTGATGATTGGATGGGAGATCGGAAATTCACCCCGGGGATCACTTCTGTGGCTCTGCTCGACAGTGGCACAGGAAGATAATTTTCTTGGGTGGCGAAAGCCAGGGTACATTTTGGCTAGGCTTATATAGGCCCTAGGGCCAATTGCCTAGTGCCTACCTATGAACCTAAATAAACACTTGGCCATCCCTCACCCATGCAACTTGAAACCTAACCGTAACAAACAAAACACGCCTCCTTAACTGTCAAAACACAACCCAGCCACCTAATGCAAGTACCCTACAAACATATACATTAAGTACTCTACTCTGCTCAACAGAAAGTAAATATTAAGAACAAAACCAGCATAGTAGCACATAACGATTACCACACTATATACACACTATGTACAAAAAACAATGTATTTACATGATTTGGTACTCTAAGACACAAACAAGCTACAAACTATTTCTTATGTGGGGGGCTTCACCCCCTCACCCCACAACATGGAGGGCTGTGCCCCCCACACACCCCCTACTTAAATATACCAACTCCAAGATCGCACCACAGTGGAGGTAATATATTCACATGTAACATTTCGATGTTATGTGTTTTGCTTATCCTGCTATAAAACAGCGGTTCGTAACAGCCGTTATTCACATTGAACATTTCTCAGTGACGTCGGGGTGTGTAACTTTGCAAGGGCCAACTATGCGAGTCCGGCGTTTCCGTTTTCATAATTTTTAGCTTTCAGGTTTATTAGCGTTCAATGTTACGTGTTTGATGTTGTGTGATTCGGTATTATGGTCGTTCAATGTTGTGATATACACTCAAATATTAGATCACGCACCATAAATCGATCACATAATAATTACTCATTTTCGTTTGTCACTAACTATACCAGCAACAATGATGTAGTGGGAGAAGTTATACATAAGCACTCGTCCTTATTCACTACTGACAACTCTACAGCAAGAATTGTAGGAGAGAGTCCACGTTTTGTGTTTAGAAACAATGCAAATTTGAAAAAGCTTTTGTTTAATGATACCAAGAAAATACAATCCATAGGTATGAGATTAGGTACATATCCATGTAGGCAATGCAGTTTCTGCAAAGTACTGAGTAAGAATCAGGTGTTTAACTGTCCCAATACATCATTTGTTTTTGAACCTAGGTTCTATGCAGACTGCAATACCAATAACTTATTTAGCTACATGTGATTTTTGTACCTGTTATTATTTAGGCAAGACTACCCAAAAATTGACAGAATGTATTAGTAAACATTTTCATGAGATACGCAGAAAGAATGAGAAAAATGCTCTAGCTAAGTATATCATTGCATATCCAGAACACTGTTTGTCTTTTAAAGTGTTACAACCTGTGCACATCAGTATAAGGGGGGACAGCAATAATCACTTAGAACAAGTAGAATTAAAGTGGATTCTGAGGTTACAGGCACACAGATACCCAGGAATAAATAGTAATGTCAGTGTTACACCTGTTCTGAAAGCACGTAGATTAAATAAATCTTAGGTACATTTTATTTGTACCTTTAATACAACTGAGTATCTGATTTTATTAAGTTGTAATTAAGTCGCAAAGCCCTCTGATTGGCTACTGGATTGTATTTAATTGCCTGATGTGAATTGTTCTTTAGATGACCTGCAGCGTATTTTATACAGGAAAGCGCGTGTCTTATATATTTTTGTTTTTATGGTGTTATGTTTTTATTAAAGTTCTCTACTGCCATGGCTGTCCTGCTGGTATTTTGTTATTTTGCTGTTTGGATTTCCAGCTTGAACACTTGGTACACGTTGGTGATTTTTTTCTATTGATATTAGTGTTGGAGTGTGATGGAATGAACAGACTTTAAGGGTTAGAAAAACTCCTAGTCTCAAAGTATTCACAGATAATGAGTATGAATGACTCAGAAATATGTTACTTGAGTGCCCATTGATAGATGGCAAACTCATGAAATGTCACTGTTGAGGCTTGGAATTTCTGACAAATATAGACTGAACACTGAAGCATAGTTTTCTTATTGTATTCAAGATCTGCGTTTTTGCTTAATAAACTGCTGGAGTAATAAATGTAACACTTAATAACATAAATGTAGCACTAAATAAACCATGATCAGTTCTTAGCCATCTAAACAAATTACATAGTTGGGAGCTACTACACTGGATTATTGTTTCAGGCATGAAAATAAATTGTGCTGAAACTCACAGCTGTGCCTGACGTTATTTAGGTAGAAGGACTCTATAGAATTTCTGTTATGTTTTGAATTGACATTAGGTATTGATAAGTGCAATACAGTTTATATAGACTGAAGTTTAATTTTTGGTTACTTTATATGCAACTAATTAAAAAAACTTAACAGTTCTGCAAATCATGGGACAAATTATCTGCATTTTGCAGGTGGAAGTTTATTGTTTATCCGCTTCCTATGAAGCCTTAAATAATTTATCAAAAATATTCTGCAGATGGTCTTCTAATTCCCTGCTAAGACCTAGGAAGAGGCTTATCTATAAATGTTACAAAGCCTTCTGTAATTTCTCTTAAAAAACTATCTGGAGTATTTTATGTTTTCTGCTAGGATATATGCCCTTTCAGCTGTACTGAAATTAAAATTGTGTACAGTATCAAGTTGCCGCAGAATTTGTAAGCACAGTGACAGCTGCTTAATTAAACCCTAAAGCTGATTAGATAGTACTACTGAGACAAATCCTCAGAAGGATTACAAAACTATTAAAACCTCAGGCCATAATAATAGGCTAATTTAAATATGAAAGATGCTATACAGAGCAAGTGTAAATGTTTGACTCCTCATTGGTTTAGACAAACTTGAAACAGCTCAATGGCACAGTATAAACACTGATAAGCAGCTTCACATCTCATCATTCAGCATAATGCCTATATTATGGGTATGCAATATCAGGCTGTATTCAGTGAGGGCCAGACATGAATGAGTCATTTTATTTTAAAAAGACAAAGCAATAGCAACGCCTCTACAAAATTTAAGCTAAGTAAAACATGAGTGCATGAAATTATGCCTTTATAATTACATTATATAAGTTGTTGAATAAAAGCTTCTAATTTTTTAAGAGTTTGGGAAAACTGTAACCTATTCCTTTTCTTCTCAGTTGTCACAGATGGAGAGACAGCTTGCTGGCAAATATTTATTTGTTGTGTTAAAGCATCTCAGGTGAACAGTGGAACCCTGATCTAATAGGTGAGAGGTTGGTGTAATGGTAAAGGTGTTTTCCTTACAGACACAAGGTGCAGGGTTTGATACTCATATGGTGCCTTTACAAGAGCTGAATTGGCCTAATTGTATAATGCACTGATGCTAGTTTCCTTTTCTTGTCTGTAGAATGTTAAGTATACAATGCATTGGCTTTGGTGTGGGAAGACCAGCAGTCTGTGGGTTCTATTCCCACTCCAAGTGAATGAATTGCTGACACAGCAGTGCAGCATTGGGTGGTGCTGCACTCCCGCGTGCATCAACATTCATCCGAGACTTAAATTTGAGATCCTTTCAGTTTTAGTTGGTGGTAGCTCAGATGGATGTAAAATTTCTCATGCCAGCTAACAAAAACAGTAGCGGATGTTCCCCAAATCCCTGAGCAAATTTTCCCTAGCAGTAGAAATACCATCTCAGCTTTACCCTTAATAGAGGCCAAATGCTTAGTGGGACTTACCAGGTCAACAAGGATAAATAAATAAATTGTAAATAATGACCCAACGTGTTTAGTTTGCATGGCACTGCAGTGTTCCATTAAAGCTGAACTTGTTAACTATGTGCTTGGTTAAGAAATAATAATTTAAAAGTGATGTACTGCAAGTGGGCTTATAGCCTCCTCCTGTAATTAATACTCATATCCTCCAGCAAGGGCTCAACCAAACAAACGTGTGGTGTACTCATCATGGGCCTCCCCGCAACATCAAGAAATGCAGCATAGTTTCCTTTGTTAAAACTACCAGCATTACTGATCACCATGTAGATAACAATCCACTTAAATCTGGCACAGTCATTACTGAAATGGGTAACATGCTGATAACAGACTCTCTCCTTCTGTTTTGTATAACTTATCTTAGCAGTATCTCCTCAATATCCAAAGAAGTCGTATTATCATATATTATGACCATTATTGAATACAATGTACCTTTCCATATATACTTTACTGGACAACTAAACTAGCTTCAGAGATATGAATGCTTCCTTTCCAAAGATATCTCAGGTTGGTGCCATTACCTACCCTGATAGACTAAATGTCTTGCCCTGCTTCTAAATGTAATATAGTCTCTTGATGGCGTGATCTCTGTTTAGCCATATGTACTATGAAAGACCTAGCAGTCTTTGAAGCCCTCCACCTAAACAGAACCAGTATGAAGCAAAGACCCATTCTAGAGATCTAAACCACTATCACATTCAACATCTCCAGTTGGCATGACAGATACCCAGTGTGTCCTCTGTTTCTGGTATAGGCTACCCCTTCCAGTCAAGCAGAATATTTCCCTAGAATGTTTAAAACTAGTCTGGATGCCCAGATGGGTGATCACAAATTTTCATTGTGGACACGTGGAGAAACTCTGCTTAATGGAAGACATTGCCAATTTGCTATCAGTACTGGGAGATGTGGCGGAGTTTCTTACTAGTCTCCTTGTGTGTTAGCTTATTAAGAAGCTATAAGCCAATGAGGAAGACTATGGAAGTTACACACAGATGTTCTAAGACACAGTGATTGATACGCAGGTGCCATCTGTTCAAGAATAAGACCTCAGTAGTCAGCATAATGGCACAGTGAACATGAAGTGGGAAGATGGAGAGCTGAGCACAGCTGCTGTACATAACTAATTCCAACAGTGCACTGAATGCCACACAGTGAAAAACCTGCAACACTTCACCAAGAGCATAGTTAACAAGAGAGAGTGCACAGCATCACTGCATTCACTACAGCAGAATGTCACATAACATACTCAGAGAACGAATGTGACAAGAAAGTAATGAGCATATCACAACAACACCAAGTACCCTATACATGAGTGGCATACCAGGTTTTTGGATGGGAACAAACATCAACAGGGGGAACCACAAAAAGTGTAGCCTTAGAAATGACTGGTCAAAAAGGTCATAATTAAGAGATATAGTGCACAGAATAGAAAAGCAGAATACATAACGTATATGAATTTTTAAAGATTTCTGTAAATTAGAACAAACAACAGAGAACTACTCTGCATACCACAGCTAAATGGTACAGAAGACACTATTATGATAAGTTAGGGACCAAAGAAGCACTGTCCACCTCATACATCTATGGAGCACAGTGCACTCAGGATAGTTTCATGCCGGGATGTAGTGTTTACAGAACAGCAGCACTAAGCACCTTTCTATGTTGATGGAGTCCTGTGTGACAGCATAGCCTAACATACAGGTGCAGAGTGAAACTATGTGTCACACAGGAGGAAAACATGGCATATTACTGACCACTAGGACTTTGCTCACATGCAGCAATGTACAATACAATTCAATAACATATGGAAATACACTGCATTTGTTAAATATTGTTGCATATCTTGTTCACTTGTCTCTCATTTTCCTCCATACTTCATTACACAATATGGAATGCAGAAGAGAGTACTGATGTCAGTGTAATCGACCCATTCATGTCAGTGGTGCAGTTATGCTGTCATAACAATGACAGAACTGCCTGCAGCACACACTCTTTAGTCACATAATACGTATATATGTATAATGTGCTAAATAAACATTTATATAAATATATAGGCATCGGCATCAACCCCCTTCTACCTCAATTACTACATGGGGTTGGGGTATTCTATCAACAGTGATCATCACCTAGAGCCAATGTTCTCACCACCAGGTGGCTGGCCCTGCTGCAGAAATATATCTATTCCTCTATCTTTCTTTATATCTATATCTATCTATATATCTATCTATATATATATATATATATATATATATATATATATATATATATATATATATATATATATATATATATGGTGGTGGTGCTGCGGTAGCGTTGTCGCCTCACAGTAAGACGTTGTCCTGCTCAATTCTCAGCGAAAGTGTCTTCTGTGTGGAGACATGCGTGAATGGGCGCACCTTCGTTGAAGGTTGTGCGTCAGGGCTGGCAACTCGGTACGTAAAACTCTACTTCCAATCATTAGCGGACTGGAGTTCCGCTGTGGCGACCCCTAACCAGGAAAAGCTGAAAGATACAACAACATATATATATATATATATATATATATATATATATATATATATATATATATATATATACATATATATATATATATATATATATATATATATTTATATATTGTGAGAGAGAGAGAAAGAGAGATAGAGGGAGATTATATACATATATCTGTGTGTGTGTGTGTATGTGTATACACGTACTGTCTATAGTCAAAATACCCAAATGCAGATGGTCAAAATGTTGATACCCTGCTATGCATGTATACAGAAATAACCACTGTGCATGCAAAACTTTAAAAAAAGATAAAAATCCATGCTAATTTTATATATATAGACTCCAAGATCGCACAGTATCGGGAAAAGGACATATCCCCTAAACTTGAGAATTGTTCAATCTCGCACACCTAGCGACATTCTGTTTAGTCAGCCAAATTGTGTTGACTAAACAGATATCAACCAAACATAGTGTTGACTAAATTCACCCCTGCCATATATGTATACAAACACACACAAGATTAAACATGTTATTGTCAACAACTAAAACCAACTTAAACATGTTATTGTCAACAACTAAAACCAACTAAAAGTATCCTGTCAAAAATGAACCAATGAAAA
Source organism: Protopterus annectens (assembly GCF_019279795.1). Classification (NCBI taxonomy): domain Eukaryota; kingdom Metazoa; phylum Chordata; order Ceratodontiformes; family Protopteridae; genus Protopterus; species Protopterus annectens. Next base: position 402,122,610 of record NC_056733.1, read on the forward strand.
CACCACCCATTAAAATCTCAACACACAGTAAAAGACGCCATTGAAATAAACTAAATTACTTAGCCTGTTAGGACAGTTGAAGGATTTAAGGCCTTTAATTTTTCCTACAAAAATGCTAAAGAGACAAGGGCCCAGCAATGAACTCAGTGTATCTCATTACAATTTTACATTCAGAGGCTACCAGCAACTTTCTCAACCTGAGATTTTTTGGATAGCCACTTTGCAATCCAGTGGATAATGTAGGACATTTTTCAATGATACCAGCATTTGGGTTAGTGTCAAATGCCTTGGGTAAATAAGGATAAACAGTGTGCACAGAGTGACTACTGTCTGTAGCCTTTGCTACCTTTTTCAAAGAAACGTAATAGGTTTTGTAGACAAGACCTCCCGTAAATCAAAATGATTGGTGTCTAGATCAGTTAGATTAGCTATGTCTGCATAAATGATTTCTGAGATGTACACATCAAAGTTTAATGAGTGGCCTATAACTGACCAAAATTTATCTCCAAAAGGGTTAATCTCACTTCCATTTCTTTTTATTTTAACTTTCTGGTACCTACTCCTAAATCATTCATTAACTCATTCAACTAAGCTGTCAGTTGTTCCACCCTAAATACATGGTCTACTTACCATAGATTTACTGACACATATACTTTGATACTTAGGCTAAATTATTGACCCTTTATGTTTATGCTTGTCATGAAACATCCAACCAGCCAAAGAAGAGGTGAAATAAATCCTGACAGAACCCTGGATAAAAAATTATTTTTCTATTCCTTAGTTCCTGAAAATAACAAATTTGGGTACCAACTTCACTGTTGTACTTGATACTGGTAGAAGGACTTAGCTTGAAGCTAAGAAACTGACATTTCTCCTCTTTTTAATCTACAGAATCTTAAGTATCTCAGTGATCAAATGGCCATTATAAGCAGTATGCTGGGCCAGTGAAACTGCAACCACAGACTTAGCTGACAAACTGGATTAGTTAACATAACTGGTTGTCTGAGTACTGGGAGCTGTGGTTACTATCAAAAGCTCAATGCCCACTGTGTCAACAAGTGCCCAAATGCAAAAGTAACTTTCCTAGAATCAATCCTTCATATCCAAGCTGCACACCACCAAGATAATACAACAGTTGTTAGATCTATCATGGCTCTACAATAGGTAGGAAGCCTGCAGTGCAAAAACATCCTATACCTAACTGATATACCAAAACACAGAGACTATAGGGATTTGTCACCTTATGAGACAAATTTTAAAGGTCTTACCTGACTATTCTTTCCTAAACAAACAGGTACACTGTGAACAGAAGCCCCTGCAGGCAGTCATAGGTTCATAGTTGTGTACTAGGTTAAAGACCACTAGGGCCTTTATAAGCCTAGCCATGCATCCCAAATCTCTGACAAGTAATGGTACCCTTGATATTTGTAAGCAAGGGGTTGAGAGCTGAAACATTTGCAAGAAGGGGCCTGGCAGATGAACCATTTACAGGCTACCTGTGTCAATTAGAGACATAGGTACCAGACCAGGGATGAATTTCTTGTTCTTCATTCAATTCCCCAAGTTAAAACTTGAATTAGGTTAGAGAGGAACTCTGCTTCACCTTGTTGGGGAGCCTGTTCCAGAGAAGGGGTAGTCTCTGGGATACATAACTGTCTCTCTAGCAGGTCCTATTTATATCACAGGCAATGTTTAAGTCTTTAGAAGGGTAATTCTGGTGCTATTTGTTTTGTGGATATGCAGGAGGTCCATCAGGGTAAGGCCTGACAATGCCCTGTATGCCAGGCATGGATCTCCCTTTAATAGGCTGTAGGAGACAGAATATAGGGACAGGGCTCTGAGGCGGTATGCATAGGATATGTTACTTGCACCGTATATTCTTTTAGGGTCTATATTAGAACACCGAACATTCAAAATGTCGAGTGTTCTAATATCGAACCTTAGCAATCGAAAATACAAAACATCGAACATTCGGAACAGCAAATTTTTTTTTTAGGGAAAAAATTTGCTGTTCCAAAACACATACACACACACACAACACAAGCACACCAAACAAACAGCAATCCACACACATACACCTAAACTCGTACATCTAACCCTACACTAAGCTATACATACACCACTAACTATCCACTTATCTTAACCCAAACCCTAACCCTAAGGTCCGTCACTATCGCACAGTCACCTCACCCATGCCCTAAACCTAACTCACCTACCCCGCCCTAACCCTCACGTCCACACAATCGCACAATTACCTGACACGTGCCCTAACCCTAACTCACCTAGCCCGTCCTAACCCACATGTCTTCACAATCACACACTTACCTGAACCTGACCTGTAACTTTCCACCAGAGCGCTGAAAATACCGAAGCAACAGAAACAGACAACCAAATTCTTTCCCTAGGAAAGAATTTGGTTTTCTGTTTCTTTGATATTTTCAGTGTTCATCGAAAACGGGTCGATATTAGAACACTCGACATTTCAAATGTTCGGCGTTCTAATATAGACCCATTCTTTTAGTGAGGAACCTCTGTAGACATTCCAGCTGTTGTATGTGCTGCTTAGGTACATACCAAAGGGGCATTGTACTCAATTATAGGTCAGATGGATGCCGAATACAGCAGAACAATGACCTCCCTGGACTAGATTTGTCTATAAGTTGCACAACATAGAATGATTTCCTCACTACTGTAGAAATGTGATGGTCAAAAGCTAGATTTCTGTCTACATGTGTCTCTAAGTCACTGACTACTGGGTCAACTCTTATGGTTGTGTTGTCAGTATGGCAGTTACCAAGGGAGGATGACTTCCTGAAGGATGCTATTATGCATTTCTTGGCATTTAGTTTTAGTCTAAGGCTCTGACACCAGTTATTTATCTGTGTCAGGCCTTCCTGGAAATCATTTGTGTCAAAGGGGGATTCAATGGCGGCTCCTAATTTGCAGTCATCTGCAAATTTAGTCAGATAAAGTTGACACTGGCCTTGATTTCAGAGAAGTAAATGCCAAAAAGGCAGTCTTGGGACCGATCCCTGAGGGACTCCACTTGTGATTGGCCTCTTTGTAGATAGAGATGAACTCCTCAGCTCTAACTTCCTGGGCTCTGTCTGTGAGCCAGCTGGCTATACACTGGGTGACATAAGGGTTTGTTCCTAACCTCCTGAGTTTAAACTGGAGCTGTAAGAGGAACAAACTAACATCCAAGCTACAGTCATGGTGGACCATAAGTTCAAGTCCTTATTTGAGCAACCAGTACATTTTTACAATAAGTTATCAGAGCTTTCTTCATATTATAGAATATGTGAAGCACAATCAGAAAATCCAGTCAGTTATTGTGTGATTCGTTGAATCCTTTTATTTAGCACATTGCAGGGCAGATGAGTGCTTAAGTGTTAAATGTTAACATTACAATTGTGTGCTTATTTATACTACTAATCAGTATGTTGCATAAATGTCTAGACACAAAAAATACACCGTGAAGAGCATAGTAGCTATTACCTCAGTGACAGGTCTGATGAATGCCAAAAGCAGTGGAACAATGACTTCCTTGGACTTAGATGCTATACCTTTGTTTTGAACTTGTGCAACATAGAATGATTGCCTCACTACTGTAGACACATGATGGTCAAAGGCTAGATTACTGTCTATGTGCATCCCTAAACCCCTGACTACTGGGTCAACTCTAAGAGGTGTGTTGTCAATATGATAGTTACCAGGGGTAGATGATTTCTCAAAGGATATTATAATGCATTTCTTCGCATTTATTTTTAGTCCATGGCTCTGACACCAGTTGTTTGTCTGTGTCAACCCCTCCTGGAGAACAGTTGTGTCAGTGTGGGATTCAATGACAGCTCCTAATTTCCAATCATCAGCAAATTTAGTGAGCCAGAGACTGTTGAAATTGGCCTTGACTTCAGAGAAGTAAATACCAAAAAGGAGCGGTCCAAGGACTGATCCCTGAGAGACTCCACTTGTGACTGGCCTCTTTGTAGAGGTGGACTCCCGAATTCTAACTTCCTGGGTCATGCTTCTGAGCCAGATGGCTATCCACTGGGTGACATACAGGTTTGTACCTAACCTCCTGAGTTTGTCAACAATGCTTGAGTGGGTCATTGTGCCAAATGCCCTGGTCAGGTCAAGGTAGGCAGTGTCAACCATTTTGCCCTCATCCATTGCTTTGGTGACTTCACCTTGTTGGGGAGCCTGTTCCAGAGAAGGGGTAGTCTCTGGGATACATAACTGTCTCTCTAGCAGGTCCTATTTATATCACAGGCAATGTTTAAGTCTTTAGAAGGGTAATTCTGGTGCTATTTGTTTTGTGGATATGCAGGAGGTCCATCAGGGTAAGGCCTGACAATGCCCTGTATGCCAGGCATGGATCTCCCTTTAATAGGCTGTAGGAGACAGAATATAGGGACAGGGCTCTGAGGCGGTATGCATAGGATATGTTACTTGCACCGTATATTCTTTTAGGGTCTATATTAGAACACTGAACATTCAAAATGTCGAGTGTTCTAATATCGAACCTTAGCAATCGAAAATACAAAACATCGAACATTCGGAACAGCAAATTTTTTTTTTAGGGAAAAAATTTGCTGTTCCAAAACACATACACACACACACAACACAAGCACACCAAACAAACAGCAATCCACCCTATACAGGGCATTGTGAAACAGTTGAGAGGAAACTGCTAAAGTTGACCTTAATGATTTATAGATGAAGTCTTTAGGAAGATATTCTGAAGTTAAGTTAGACATCAGCTAATCAAGCAGTACTTACTGAAAAGAAAGAATTAGCTTTGTCGAGAAATATGAAAAGAGAGGATTCACCTAATTGGCTAGTACCAGGCTACTACTAGTGCTGGTCTCAGCACAGCTTCATGCTGCTGGGATATAATGCCTCTTTGCTTTTTCTGGTGATCAGCATTCATGATGCAGAGGTATGTAGGCTTGATGTAGCCTTTTCCTGGTAGATGGCTTAAATAACAACCAGACCAATCAGGACAGTCCACACAAACACTCACTTCCCAATCAAAGATGGTAAGGAATCAATGCTCTCCACTGCTTCTCTCGCAAGGAGCAAAAAATAAGCACACATTTCAATCTGGCACCTATGAAACAGTTATCAGGCCTTCTAGTGACCAGCAGTCTCCAGGACATAATGTCCCTATGCTCCTTTTCTCACCAGAAGCACTATTCTCAAGATGACTACTGAGAGGCAGAATGTGGGCTCTCCTATAATTGGCGGTCTTGGACTAGATGTTGCAAATTTAAAGGTAAGATGAAAAATGGGTTAGTAGCCCAAGAACTGCAGTGTACACTATGCAGGGAGATGTGAAAGAGGGGGTAACTCAAGCTTTAACCATCTCAGGGGAGATCCACTAATTTTAAAACAGCAAGATACATTTGAGGGGGTGTGCTCTTAGTATCCTGGCTTTCTGGAATACAGTGGGATGGCCAATAAGTTTAAAGAGCTGAAGGTGAGTGACTTCACAAAATGATAATTTTGTGCTTAATGACAATAGCCAATGAAAGAAGAGAGGGAATGAAATATGTGGTCAAATGAATATAAGGGACAGGCAGCTAGAGAGACAGTTGAGTTAAAAAGCACAACAGAGCCAGTGTGCCTCACAAGAGACACAGCACTGCCCTCTTTCCGAGGTTAAACATTCAGTTGAAAGTAGAATACAATTAAACACAGTGTAAAGAAAACAAACAACAACATACAAAATAGAAAAAGGCAATAAAGCAATACAAATTACAAGAAAACAAAACTAACCTTTCCCTTACAGAAGTTTATGACAGAGTCTGAGAGACCATTTCCAGCAATGCCTTGGCATGTTTTATTTTATCCCTTAAATAAAATGTTTAGTTCCTAGCTACACCCTCACTTCACAGGCAACTAACATTAATTGACCTATACTAATTTCTTTGTGACTCACAAGAAACACAGCTTTGGTTTCTTTCATAGTTTAAATATGCTATCAAAAACAGAATACAATTAAAACAAACACAGTATAAAGAAAACATACCGCAATATACAAAACGGAAGAAGGCAATGAAGCAGTAGAAATCACAAGAAAGCAAACACTGACTTTTCCCTCACAGCAGACTATTTTGACAAATAATCACAGCCTTATTTTAATCTTTAGCTAATTAAGTTATTCTGGAAAGGAATATGGCTTGTCACTGGCTAAGGGGGGAGGGGCATTTAAAATGTCTGGTCATCAGGACAAATGTATGTAAGACTTTGCACAAGCACTGCAAAGAGAAGAGCCTCTGCAAATGTATGGTTACTGTGCTATAAGAATGATATCCTCACTTTCATATGGTATACCTACAGAGCTAATATTAAACTTCCAAGGTTAGAGGGAGACTTTGGATATACCTGGTAATGCACTTCGCTATCTGTAAGTACACCTGCTATAGGATTCAGTACCAAATGTATCCTCTAAAACAAAGGGTATGCAGATTAAGGAAATACTAGTTTTAAGAGGAGATCCAAACAATAAATGCATCTCTGCTCAAGGAAAGTTTGCTGCAGTTCATGCATCTGCCATTTACCTGCACCATTTGGGTGATACTAAAATTGAAACTGTGGAGACACAAGCTCTACAGCCCATGGAAGTAAAGTTTCCAGCATGGTAGTTATTCTCCACAAATTTCCAGAGTCCAGTTCCTTTAAATTGTTAGTGGCTGAAGATTAAGATGAAACGAGGGATACTAACTGCCTGACCAAGGAGTATCCAGAGGTGGATATCAACTCTTAGAAATCTGTATCTTCCAGAAAAAAAGACAAATGTACTGATACATTTAAGGACTTCTCTATGAAGATGCAAGGGAAAGTTAGGAATGCTGAATAAAGAGAAACAGTGATAACATTAGGGGTGGATATAGTATTCCCATCTTCTTTTTAATTAATTATTAGATGTGGTCCTGTTTTTTCCCCATAGTTACAGGGAGATTTGTTGCAATGCCAGCCCTAAATCATAGGTATACACCAGACACTTAAGAGGTTATGCAGGCTGCAAACTCTGATGGACAATGTCTCAAGCCCAGACCTCTATTCTAAATGAAGAAACAGGGTTCAGAAAATTGTTTTGTCTAGTTTATATTTACTTGCATGTTGCTATATATATTAGGGGGTTTAGAACCCCACTTAAAAAATATATCATTAAGAAATCTGTAATCAGACAGAAAGCTGATTTTTTTTTAATTCAGTTATGCAAAGCTAAGAAGAGGAAAGTTAAGATTCTGAGAAGGAAATTGAAATTATAGTTTGTATAAGACAAGCATGCCCATGTTTGTAAAGGCACCACTGGGTTGGATGGAACCTTAAGAATAAATATATGAACTGGAAGGGGAGATATGTCTGTAAAGTCTATGAAGCTCCAATAGGGCCATTACACTTTGGATGCATATATGGAGCAAAAAGTGAGCCCAGTCATATTCAGGACTTTTTTTATAAGACTGAATAATTAAGTTCAGTTGTATCTCTCTAATTTATTGCAGGGGATTTTAATGTGGTTTTATTCTCAGCATTACATTCTTTGTACCTGAGAGCCTGAATGCATACTATATCATGAAGGCAAATAAATTGTTCCATAGAGAGTCTATGCCTTGAGGAAGTTCAGTGTGTTATGTATCTGGGGGGGCTCATTGATCCCTTTTATATCCCCTAGGCACTCAGAACATCAACAGACCTGACTACAGTTTAGTTTTGATGCAAACCATTTCCTCTACATGTGCCTCTGATATTATTCTGCCTCATCTGGCTAACCACAGATCAGTTACCAGAGTGATAATTAGAGAAAGGCACAACAAACATCTGCCCCAAGTGTAAGCTGTTTGGGGTACTATTAGCAGGAATCAATAATGTGAAAGTGCAGTGCCAACACAGGTTTATTAAGCTGGGAAGATAGAATGCAGATACGTTATTTACAGTTCATAGGTTCATAGGTATATACCAAGCTAACGACCATCGGGTCCTTTATAAGCCTAGCTATGTAACCTAACCCAGTTGTGTCCCTATGTATCAAGGGCATTATTAGGAGGAGGATATGTCAGTTAGGAAGTTTCTAAAGGTTATGTGTGTGTGGGGGGGGGTAGTTTGGGCACATTTACTGTCCACCACTGTCTATTAGTGACACGGGGGCAGACCCAGGGTGAACTCCCGATTTCCCTTCCATTGGTCAAGGTTACACTTAAATAGGGTTAGGGAAGGACTCTGCCTCACATGGATGGTGAACCTATTTCAGAGCATGGGGATCCTCTGAGACATATCTGTCTCCCCAGCATGTCCTATTTATGTCTCAATCAAAATTTAAATCCTAGGATCTAGTCATTCTGATGCAGTTCATTCTGCAGATGTGGAAAAGCTCTAAGACGGTCTCTCAGTAACATGTAGGAGAATGAGTAAAGAGATAGGACTTTAAGGTGATCTGTATAGGAAAATGCGTTTGTACCCTGAATTCTTCTGCTAAGGAACCTTTGTGGGCATTTCAAATGTTGCATATTTCTGGGAAAGCGCATGCTGAATGGGGCATTATACTCAATGATAGGCCTAATAAGGGCCAAATAAAGTGGCCCTGTGACTTCCTTGGACCTGATTGCCATGCTCTTACTTACAACTGCAAGTTGGGCAACATAGAATGATGTTCCCACTACCTTGGCCACATGTTGTTCAAAGGCCAGATTGCTGTCTACATATGTTAAACACTCCACTAGGCAGCGTAAGGAATACCACCACAGAGACGGTAAAGCAAATCCTTTATTCACAAGTCAGTCTGGTACCTCGGCATTTCGCCTTGGTACCTCGGCATTTGTCAGGGCTATAGCAGACAATATCCAGTTGAAAATGATGAAAGATTGTCTTTCGTCTCCAGATATTCAGATTTTTCATTAGACAGTTTTGGTATTTAGTTTGTGAAGATGTGACAGTGGGACATTTATTTCCCAAGCATGTCACATTTTCTTATAAAAGATTCAACAATTTGAAAGAGCTGTTGAGTCACAAGTTAGAATATTCAATTCCTGGTTTGGATGTTGGCATGGAAAGATGTGGTACATGCTCCATGTGTCATATGGTTAGAAACTTAGATGGAAAGAAAATTAATGGAGAAATAATATCTGGCTTTTGAAAGATTTAACTGTTTGTCACATGGGGTAGTCTATGTTTTGGGTTGTAATTGCACCAAACCATTATGGTATATTGGTCAAACTACTAGAAAAATCAAAATTCATATTTTAGAACATTTAGGAGACGTGAGAAAGGGGAATCTGGACAACCCTGTAGCTTCACATTTCATCAGTGTCCATGATAGCAGTACGGACGGATTCATTTTCAGTGTTTTAGCGAGGCCACATTTTGATGCAGGTAATTTCAAAGCTGAGCTTAATAAATTAGAATATAAGATGATTCTTAATTATCATACGTTATACCCTGGTGGCATGAATTTGGATATGGGTATACCATTATAAATTCAATTTTTCAATATTTTGGGACATGTTATTATATATTGCACTTAGGTGAATTTGGCATTATAGAATTTTACATTGTGACATGTTAATTGATAAATTATTGAATTTTGTAATATTTAATGAATTTATATTGTGAAGTTTAAGTATTTATTATATTGGTATGTCGTATAAAGTATAAAAAATAAAAAATAATAATATAATTTATTATGTGCATTTGAAGTATTCATCCATCAATTTAGTTAATGTCACATAATATGTTTTGGAATGGGGACCACAAGTTTTGAAATGCATTTATAAACTTGTGATGAAAAGAATTTTGTATTACAATAATACAATGATTGTATTTGCAGTCCAAAGAATGAATTGGTTTAACTAATTAATTAATCAATTTAGAACTGTATGGTTGGTTGGTGAATGAATTAATTAACATTGTATTTAAGGAGATGGTTTTGTGTGATGAATTGTTCCATTGAAGGCGAAATGCCGAGGTACCAGACTGACTTGTGAATAAAAGATTTGCTTTACCGTCTCTGTGGTGGTATTCCTTACGCTACCTAGTGGAGTGTTTAATTCATAGATGTGTTTGTGCTTGTCTTCGTTTTATAATGTCTACATATGTTCTCAGATCATTGACTACTGGGTCAACTCTTGGGATGTTTTATTGATGGAGCAATTATCCTGGGTACAGTTTTTGCAAAAGGCACTATAATGTATTTTTGGCATTGAGTTTTAATCCTGACTTTGGCACAAGTCATGCGTCTGTGTTAGAACTCTTGTAAGATATTTATGTCATTAGGGAATCGAAGATAGCTCCCAACATGTAGTGATCTGTGAACTCTGTCAGCCATAGGCCCTTGACATTAGTATTTACCTTCAAGAAGTAGATGTCAAACAAGACTTTCCCCAGCATGGTACCCCGCTGGTGACTAGTCTCTTAGTGGAGGTGACCTCACCATTCCTGACTTCCTCCATCCTGTATATGAGTCAGAGGGCAATACAGTGAGTTATGTAGGTTTTTATGCCCAGTTGGGTGAGTTTTGTCAACTATACCTGAGTTGGGTATTGCCAGGTACATGTATGCGGTATACACTGTTTTCCCTTTATCCATTGTCTTGGTGACCTTCTCAAAGAATTTCACCAGGTTTAATAGGCATGACCTTCCCTTGACAAAGAAAAACTGGCTTGGGTCCAGTATAAGAAGGTCGCCTGTGTTTTTGTTGATCATTTCCATAATAATTAATTCCATGGCTTTGGATAGTAGACTAGTCACACTAGTGGATCTGTAGTTTCTGGGATCGGTTGATGGTCCAACTTTGTGAAGTGGGATACCAATGCAGTCCTCCATTCTCATGATACAAAGCCTGTTTTGAGACTGTACTTGAAAAGTTACTCAACTGGTCCTGACATGTCATGTTTCAAGCTATTTTGGAAGCATCCCATGGTAATGTCAGGGCCCATTGAGGTTGTGATTTGGGGTTTTTTTTGGTCTTAGTGAGAGCCATCAGGCCCTGATCCCTGATAATAGTAGGGGATTATAATATTAGGCATTTTACGAAGGAAGGCACGGGGGAGTAGGAGATAAAGTATGAGCTGAATTTGTCAGCCACCAGATTCATTCTATCATGTTACTCAGTGAAGGTGGCACCACTCACCACCAGTTTGGCCCACTGCTGTGTATGTGCCTTTGAGGTTACAGACAGAGGTTTAGAAGGTGTTGTGTATGTCTTTAGCCTGTTATACTATCTTGACCCTGTAACTAATCTTGTTGGACTTAATTAGCTCTTTTAGTTTCTTGCTTAGATTAATTAGAGAGATCTTATCGTTACAGAAGTTGTTCTTCCTGACTTTAAGCATGACTTTTTTTTTAAGTTTTTTTTTTTGGCTTACTTCTACTAGGCATACCAGCCTTTATACAGTCATTTACATAGTTGTACTGGGTCTCTGTGAAAAACTATGCATAGGTTGCTGTGAAGTTGGGATTAGAAGGGCACTGAATTTTGACATAATATTGCTGAATAGGATGTAGTTTGCTTTGGAATAGTTCCTAACTGTTCCAGGTTTTTCTGTGGTTACTGAGTTGATTTTTATTTCAATGGAGACATCTTTGTGGTTCCAACCTCACTAATGAGGACATGACACAGGGGGCACAGCTCTTTCCCATGTTGGTGAATACCGGGTCCAGTATGTTTGAACCTCTGGTGGGTGTGTGGTCAAGGGTATTTATGTTCAAGTCCAGGAATCATTGTGCCTGCGAATTTGAGGAAGTGTATGCATCCCAGTCTATAGAGAGTTAAAGTCTCCCATGAATATGATATTTGGTTTAATGGTCAGCTTCTCCAGTTAGACTAGGTATGAGTTAAGGGATTCTTGGGACATAGAGATTGACCAATAGTGTGCTAGGATATGGTATGGGACTTTGTCTATGGTTATTTACATGTGGATAAACTCCAGTGCATCATACTGTTTAACCAAGCTAGAATTATACTTGTTGCTGATGTAGATGGAGACTCCTCCACCTTTGTCCCAGTCTGTGAAGTTGATTGTGTAGATTTGTGGAAGGCACTGAAGCCTTGTACAGCTGGAGTAATTTCTGTGGATTTAAACCATATATTGGATGGTAAAGATGACTATACTCTCTGAAGAGAGGAGAGCTTGCAGGGTGTGGAGTTTCTTGTTTAGGCTCCTCGCATTGAGCAGTAAAACCTTTAGGTTTCTCTAGGTTTTATTTGCTACATCGGTAGGTTTGCTAGAATATGGTATGAGACTTTGTCTATGGTTACTTGTATATCGATAAACTCTAGGACATCATCTTGTTTAACCAACACAGAGTTAAACTTGTGCTAATGTAGATGGACTCCTCCACCTTTTGTCCCTCTCTGTGCAGGTGATGGTCTTTATGTGTGGAAGGCACTGAAGCCTTGCACTGCCAGAGCACTTTCTGTGGATTTAAACTGTGCCTTGGATAGTCCAGATGTGTAGATGCTCCAGAGCGAGGAGAACTTGTAGAGTGTGGAGTTCCTTGGTTTGGCTCTTAGCACTTAACAGTAACATCTTTAGGTTTCTTTATGTTTTATTTGCTCTGTTTGTAGGTTTATCAATTTGGCATTGCCTGAAAAGGGCTGTAAGGGGATGGATAAAGTTTTAGCTAATATTCAAAATCTAGAGTAGACAGGTGCAAACCATCCATTGCAAAGCAAAGTGGTTTATTAACTATGTCCTCCCATGCTGATAAATATTGAATCTCACAGTTAAGGCACAAGAAACTAATCTGATTACTGAATTCAATCAACTTGTGTTTATACTGTGGCATAATCCTTGGTGAAGGTAGAATGCTGCTCAATGCAAGCAAATACCTGCCTGGGACACACATTCAGCGAGAGATAAATAATGTCTCCCTTCATACAGTCCAGGGAGGTATGCCTCTGTTTAAAAACACCCACATGGACTAGGATACAATCATACTCGTATCTGTGGTGGACTGACTTCAGTGAGTGCATACCTTGGTGAATTCTTGCTCCGGATAAGTAACTAATTGTTATTGTCTCCTTGTTCAGTTTGGTGAGTGGCCTGCTGTGTCTCATACAATGGAGTCCTCTATGACAAGAGTCCTGGATAAAGTGTTTGCTTGATACATGGTCTTAACTCTTTGGACACTACTGGGCGTAGACATATTTGTGGTGTTTGGTGTTGCTTTTGGTCAGTGCTTTACAATTAATCTATGTGTGTGGTGGACACTGTTTAATGGATGTAGAATGTGTGTGTGTTCCTGACAACCTTGTTTGTATGCAAGACTTTTGCATCCAGTAAAACTGTATATGTGTATCTCTCACATATTGTGTATTTCTGTAAGGATTAAATGGTTGTCTGTAAACAGGAGATAATTACAGCATTGTTTCAGGATGTCCATATCTACCAAGCTGGCTATAGAAGAATTGGAACATTGCATAGCCATGTTGTCCAGACCTGTATTTGGATGAGCTGCTATTGGTTGTGGACAGGGTTATACAGACGTCTCCTTGGTGGTCTCCGGGGTTTGGCACTAGACTTGGTTAGACAGAGCTAAGATTTGACAGCAGTGCTGTTTAACACACAAACTAGCTGATCTAAGCTTGTCCCTGCACAAAGGCTTTGTTTTAGTCACACTAAATTACAAGTTTCAGTTTGAAGGATTGTTTTACACATAAAGTTTGCTCTCTAGGCATTTCCATCTGGACAGAGCAATGACAGAGAAAATGGAGGGATTTTGGAAGTCAAATTACCATAAGGGGTGGAAGCCAGAGACACAGCCTTTTAAAACCACAAAAGGAAAAGACTGGAAGCATTTCATAGAGATGGACCAACATTGGAGCTCCAGTCCTACAGGTAGAATTTCAGAAACTTTAGCTTCACTTCTCAGTGGGGGGCTGGTGCAGACATAAAGAAAGAATAGTTGTGTAAAATCTTACCATAACCGTAGATGTATTCTTTACATATGGGTTGTATTTTGCCCATCAACCCGATGTCTAGCCTGTATACAAAAGCTTAGAGCCACTGCTTGTATATGGGTGTCGCACAAAAGCACAGATGTCAACTATAAAAGGGATGTCCACACATACAGTCTTCAGAACTTTTTTACTGCCATTCAGAAAGGTTGACTCGTAAGTTCCGTCTGCTGTTGGATGCCATTGGTGCCATCTTCCAGCTTCAGATAAGTACTCCTAATATATTGCTACTGCCTTTTGTGTCAATTAGGTCTACTGGAAATCCTGAATGCGCTGAAACAATAACACCATTTCTCCTATTGGCTATGTACATGTACCAGTATTGACTATAAAAAAAACCCAATATTCCTAGCCTTCCTACTTTTTCTCCCCATCTCACTTACGGCTCAGACTCCTCATATATACATTCAGTCAGGAGCAGCCTTAGGTCAAATGGTGCCTTAGGCAAAAGGGCTCCTTGGCATCCCACCACAATACCACCCGGTGCCCCCATCCTGGTCTACCTACACCAAATAAACAGTGAAAAAGTGCCCCTGCTAGAGTGGTGCCCTAGGCAGCTGCCTAGATGGCCTATGCCTAAGGCCAGCTATGCATTCAGTGATTCAAGCTTACTAAGTCCAACATGTGCCACTCAGCCACACATAATTTACTATATCAATAACCTACCATATCTTCTATTCATTCTCGATGCCTATATAGCAATAGCTCTAAGGCTATACCTCACTCTCAGAATCGTTAATCTGCTGCTCTCCATCTTTCCCTCTCTACTGTAAAACTGCAATTCTGCACTGTTCACACATTCGCTATTATCCTGTGTCATCAACTGTATATATATGTATATATATATATATATATATATATATATATATATATATATATATATATACATATACATATTATATATATGTATATATATATATATATATATATATATATATATATATATATATATATATATGCGTACTTGAAAATACCGACATGCCAAAACACCGACAATGAGATAACTGACACCACAAAACCGACAGTTCAAAAGCACGAAACTTCAAATGCCCGACAAACCACAATCCCGACAGTCAACAAATCAAAACAAATACCTTTTCCGAAAAACACACACACAACACAAGCACACCAAAAACCTTACAAACCTACACTAACCCTTGCATACACAACTATATATGCACTAACCTTAACCCAAACCCTAACCCTAAGGTCCGTCACTATCTCACACTCACCTAACCCGCGCCCTAACCCTAACTCATCTAACCTGCCCCTATATCTAAAGTCTGTTACTATCGCACACTTACATTACCCGCACCCTAACCCTAACTTACTTAACTCGCCCCTAACCCTAAAGTCTGTCACTATCGCACACTTACCTTAACATGTTGGTGTTCTCAGCATCGGGCTTTTCAACTGTCGGTCATCTCCATTGTCGATCTTCCGGTGTAGGTGTTCTCTTCGTCGGCGTTTTCAGCTTTCGGTTTTATCAGGTAGACCCATAAATATATATATATATATATATATATATATATATATATATATTTACTATAAAAATCTCAACATTAAAAACAAAACATGTTTCTAATGTTAAAAGACAGCTCCGAATTCCTGCATATTAAGTAGGTGAAAATGTTGAATCTGATGAACGAAATCAGCTGATTTACCATTTTCTTCGAATACTGAATGTGACATTTATACAACTGCATGGGTAAGGGAAAAACGTACACTTTCATTTACATTTATGCAGGGAGGCAAGCCCCACTGCATCCCACTGTGGTGGGCTGTGCCCCTCCCCCCATGCCCCCTGCAACTTACATATTCTAATCCAACACTGCACTACAGTGAGGAAAGGGATTCATTTCCCAATCCTCACTGTATCTCAGTCTCTATTTAAAACATCGAGCACATATCAGGGAATGCACAGTGGCATTTGCTGCTAAAGACTCGCTTAAGTAAAGATTGGCAACATGGGAATCGGCCAACTGCTGTTCGACATTCCCGTGTTCCCCAATGGTAATTCTACATTTTGATAGCACACACACACACACACACACACACACACACATATATATATATATATATATATATATATATATATATATATTTGTGTATGTATATATATATATATATATATATATATATATATATATATATATATATATATCTACTGAAATCGTGAATTTCAGTATCTTGAGACAAAAGTACTGAAACCACAAAAGATTGAAACCTCAGAAAACTCATCACAATACTGATATTGAACTTTCAGAATGTGATGCTCTAATTTAAAACACACCCTCCACCACACAAACCAATACACATACAACACCTTCCTCCCCACACTACAACAAACCAATACAACACACACACACACACACACACACACACACACACACACACACACACACACATACACAAAAATACAAATCAAACCCACCTTATCTACATATAAGCAGAAGGGCAACCTCTCTTGTGGGGGGCTGGGCCCGCCACAGCCTGGTACTTATATATAGAAACTCTGAGGTCGCATTAAAAAAAAAATACACTAAACCCACTCCTACACACTCTACATTCCCGTTCCACAAACACACATTACATATGTACAAACACCACCACTTTCAAGACTTACACACTCACACTCTTACCTACCTACCCTAACCTACACCTAAAACTTCCCAACACACTCACATAATACCAAATCCCTTCCCAAAATACTTAAACAAAAAAACACTTACCTGAATCTCCAATTATAACCACACATCGGCATCCACCCCCATATCCTAGACCACACCGTACCTTACAGACACATTAAACCACAAGTAAAATAGTGCACCACCACAACCGTGGTTTCAACAATTCAAAACTCAAACATATGCAATTTCGAGTAACTACACTTTTGACACTTTTGTCTAGAGATACTGAAATTCATGATTTCAGTATTTTGAGACGGTTAAGTGAATATATATATATATATATATATATATATATATATATATATATATATTTTTTTTACACACATATATATATATATATATACATACATATATATACATATATATATATATATATATATATATATATATATATATATACACACACACATATATATCTGTGTGTGTGTGTGTGTGCATGTATATACAGTGGATATAAAAATATAAAAAGTGTACACCCACCCCTGTTAAAATGTCAGGTATTTGTGATATGAAAAAAATGAGACCACAATAAATCATTTGAAAAATTCCCCACCTTTAATGTGACCTATAACCTGTACAATTCAATTGAAAAACAAACAAATCTGTTAGGTGAAAAAATATAAAAAATAAAAAACGTACAATAAGCTCCTTGAATAAGTATGCACACCCTTAAACTAATACTTTGTTGGAGCACATTTTGATTTAAATACAGTTTTCAATCTTCTATGGTAGGAATCTATCAGCATGGCATATCCTGACTTGACAATATTTGCCCACTCTTCCTTGCAAAAGTGCTCCAAATCTGTCAGATTGCGAGGGCATCTCTTGTGCACAGCCCTTTTCAGGTCACCCAACAGATTTCAAATTGGATTTAGGTCTGTGCTCTGTCTGGGCCATTCCAGAACTTTAATTTTCTTCTGATGAAGCCATTCTTTTGTTGATTTAGATGTATGTTTGGGGTCATTGTCGTGTTGAAAGGTGAAATTCCTCTTCATCTTCAGCTTTCTAGCAGATGCCTGAAGGTTTGGGGCCAAAAATGACTGGTATATGGAACTGTTCATAATTACCTCCACCTTGACTAAATCCTCAGTTTCAGCTGAAGAAAAGCAACCCCAAAGCATGATACTGCCACCATGGGGATGGTGCTCTTTTGGTGCTGTGAAGTGTTGTTTTTGCTCCAAACATAACTTTTGGAATTGCAGCCAAAAAGTTCAACCTTGGTCTCATCAGACCATAACACATTTTCCCATATGCTTTTGGGAGACTTGATGTATTGTTTTGCAAATTTTAGCCAGGCCTGGATGTTTTTCTGTGTAAGAAAAGGTTTCTGTCTTGCAATCCTACCCCTTAGTCCAGACATATGGAGAATACGGGATATTGTTGTCACATATAGTACACAACCAGTACTTGCCAGAAATTCCTGCAGCTCCTTCAGTGTTGGTGCAGGTCTCTTGGCAGCCTCCCTGACCAGTTTTCATTTTGTCTTTTCATCAATTTTGGAGGGACGTCCAGTTCTTTGCAGCGTCACTGTTGTCCCGTATTTTCTTCACTTTTTGAAGACTGTCTTCACTGTGTTCCATGGTATATCCAATGCTGTGGAATTTTTTTTGTACCCTTCTCCTGAATGATACCTTTCAACAATGAGATCCCTTTGATGCTTTGTAAGCTCTCTGCGAACCACGGCTTTTGTTGTAGCAGGCAACTGAGTAAAATGTCAGGAAAATCCTACTAGGACAGCTGAACTTTATTTGGGGTTAATCAGAGTCTCTCTAATTGATGGCAGGTGTGTACCCAATCAAAAGGTGCTTTAGCTTATTGTACATTTTTATTTTTTATATTTTTTCCCCTAAGATTTGTTTGTTTTTCAATTGAATTGTACAGGTTATAGGTCACATTAAAGGTGGGAAAAGTTTTGAAATGATTTATTGTGGTCTCATTTTTTTTTTTTATATCACAAAAACCTGACATTTAGCAGGGGTTTGTACACTTTTTATATCCACTGTGTGTGTGTGTGTGTGTGTGTGTGTGTGTGTGTGTGTGTGTGTGTGTGTGTGTGTGTGTGTGTGTGTGTGTGTGTGTATATATATATATATATATATATCTATATACACACACACACACACACACACACACTAGTGATGGCAAATTAGTCAAATGTTCGGTATGTTAAGTGTTTAAGATTCCAGAATAAGCAATCAAATGGTCAAATTATCACAGAATGCCTGCATTAGTTTGTTGGAGGTCAAAGTGAGAATTTGCCATTTCTCCTCTGTTGTGCAATTATAGAGTTGGTATATTTAAGTAGAAGGGGGTGTGGATGGTATGGGGTGGCTTGCTCTCCTGCAGAAAGGCAGTTTTTTTCTCTTTTTGATTATTTGACTGTCAGTATTTTGGGCTTGATCATGTGATCATTAAATGTTTTAGTTTATGGGTTAAACATACTACAATTGTGTGTGTGTGTGTGTCTTGCACACTTGTTCTCTCGCTCTCTATAAACACACACACACACACACACACACACACAGTATATATCTGAGTTCATTTATAATGTTGAACATCTGAAACACCAAATGGCATATATAGCGACCTCAAAAGGCTGAAACTCAAAATGCTGAAAAACACAGTATACATTCTGTGCTCCCTTTCACACAACCTCTGGTTATTACATACTCCAATTACAAGACTGCATTACAGTGAGAAAAACGGAAAATATGACTTTGTGCTGCACTGCAATCCTGTCAAATGCAGTTATACCATTTGACATTGCTGTGGATGGGAAACAGAAAATTCACCCCAGGGATAACACCAGTGGCTCTACTCGACAGAGGCACTGGGAACTAAGGTCGGATGGCACTATGGCTAGGCTTTGTATAGGCCCGAGGGCTATTAGCCTAGTACACACCTATGAACCTGTGTTTGTCATTTCCAATGTATCCCATACACAGTCTATACATCCAAAAAAAAAAATGGAAAACTCCTAAAGTGGGGTAAATCAGAACAATCACAACTATAACCTTATGCGTCCAAGAATACTAGATAAGAAAAACATTATTTTGTACATTTTTACTTTTATACTGAGCACAAGGGAATATAAATTAGGAAGTATGCTAAGCAGAGCAACTGCTGTGGTGCATTTGTGGCAAAAAAAGATACAACATTTATTTTCTAACAGCACTGGCCACACCGTAATGTATATTTTTAAACAGATTTTGGAATATAATATTTTAGAAACAAAATAGCATACGTTGTCTACCATTATTTTACTGAGCTATAGTAAGAGATAAATTCTATTGAATAGGGTGGTTATGTAGCAAAACTACATACCACAACCCTGGAAAATACATGGTGATGTACTGAACATCTACATACCTCACTGCTTATCTGAGAGAATTTAGGTATAATGGAGGCATTTAAATTAAGCTCCACATTAACATCTAATTTGCCAAACAGATGATTCACAAAGTACTATGAGCATTTGACTGTGGTACTAACATTTGTGGGAGGGTAGCTGTGAACTAAAAGCATATAAACCAAGATATGTCCCTAGTGGCACACTTAAGGGGATGTGCCACTCACTATAATGTAGTTGAGAAACCCCATCACTTTTAAATGGAAGGAATCTGCATAAAACATTAAAACAGGTTCTATACTCTCATGCAGCAGATACAAGTACTAACACAAGTAAACATGTCTGCCCTCAGCACAGTGACATCACCACTACCCCAGCAGTGGGTATGCACCCTGCACAAGATCCCCTTATTTCCATATCACATAAACTACCTTTATACTGCAAGCATAGCCAGGAAGGCTAAAATCACCTGTGGCTATGACTATGGGTTAGAGATGATGAAGCAAGACCTAGCACTGCTGCCTCCCTCAGCCTTACAGTGTTGTGTTGTGTGTTTTGCAATTGTATACTCAATGTACCTCTCCCTATAATCCTATTGTGAGTGCTGTGTCAACCACTTATTTTATGGTTTACAATTGGGAAGCTAATTTGTGTTTTGCCAGTTAAACAGAAAATATTAATAATTGCTCTTACTTCAACACAATATGACATGCCATTTGTATCACCTCATATGATGTCTGCAGTACACCATGACTGGATGAACTTCACATGCTACAACAGCTGTGTCAGTAAAGGGTATATAGATGCTGACTGCGGGATTTGATAACAAAAATATATCACCTTAAGCAGATCAGGGTACTTTCATGATACAGCATAGCATTCATTTAGAGCTACTGTTTTAAAATTCTTAAAACTTGGTGGCTTTTGAGTTGGACGCCACTACTATTAATTTGATATTGGACACTCCTTCCAGTCCTATCGCATCAGTTTATTCTACTGAGTACAGTGAGATAATTTGAGAAGGCCGAACCCCTTAACTTCTTAAGCTTGAATATTTTTTGTTTCCTTCCTTACTACATAACAAAAAAATTACACTTTGTTCAGCTTTTTTTACTGCACGTGTGTCTCTTCCTGCTTCATTACTTTATTTTGCTTTTAATGCTTGCTGTTGAAAGTGTTCAGTTGTATGTATTTGGCTGCATTTATTACTGCTTGCTAGCAGCCTGATTAAACTGTAATTGCTATTCTAGGCCTGTTAGTTTTGGTTTAAGGACTTGGGCTTCAGGCCAGTTATTTTACATTACGAAGGTTTGTGGCCTACAGTCTTATAAAAGGAGTGGATAGCCTCTGCCCTTCTGAGCTTGGAATTGTTGGGTGAAGGCTTATTGTGCCTGTTGTTCTATGTTTATTTGTTCTAGTTTAAGTATTTGGGTTCCAAACCAGTTATTTTACATTAAGAAGATTTGTGGTGTAAACTCTTGGAGCAGGAGAGGATAGCCTATATCCTTCTTGGCTGGGAATTGCTTGTTTAAGTCTCATTGTGTCTGTTAATTCTGAAAGTTTCTTGTTCTGGTTTAAGCACTTAGGCTCCAAACCAGTTATTTTACATTAGGAGGGTTGAGGTCTAGACTCTCGTGGCAGGAGATTGTGACCTACACCACCTTCTAAGCTGAGAACTGCTGGTGAAGGGTTTTTTTTTTTTTACTGTTATTCTAAGTCTCTTTATTCTGGTTTAACCACTTGGGTTCCAAATCAGTTACTTTACATTAGGAAGATTTGTGGTCTAAACTCTTGTGGCAAGAGAGGGTAGCCTACATTTATTTATTTACATTTGTTGACCGGGAGTGTCCGACTGGACGTAGGTCCATTTTCAGCGGATGCCCGGGGAGAAAAGCTCCACAGTTAAAATAAACAGACAGTAGTTACATTGTATTACATAGTGATTAACAATATAACATAGCAATTACTTACAACATATTTACAGATGAAGAACATAGTTCATCAGTAGACAACTAGAATCTTTATCTGTAAAGTACATAACAGACGTTAACAAATGTTACAATAAGAAGTTCCTGCTGTATAATAAGTACTAGGCTTATGAGCATCTGAGCTTGCTATAATCAAGGTAGTTAGTGGAGTAGAAAGAAAGGTAGTGGTTGGATGGGGTGGGTGATTTTAGAGTGGGAGTTGCAAGGGCATAGCCAGCATGTTTTTAGGTGCGCTTTTAGTAAAGTTTTGAAATGAGTGCATGATGGTACAGAGGTAATTGTGGGTGGGAGGGAGTTCCATAATTTGGCTATGGTGCAAGAGAATAGTGCTTCACCAGCAGAGTTATTGGCTTTAGTGATCTGCAAGTGATTTTTGTTGCTAGATCTTAGTGGGCTGGTGGTGTGATAGGGTTGGAGTAGATTCTGGAGGGATGGGACATTTAGTGGATGGTTTACTAGTTTGTGGGCGAGTGAGAGTTGATACCATTGAAGGAGGTGAGGGAGTTCAAGCCAGCCCAGTTCAGCAAGTGAGAGACAGTGGTGACTACGGTAGGATGCCCCTGTGGTGAATTTGGCGATTTTGTTGTAGCAGGTCTCTAGCTTGTTTAGATCGCATTGCCTTAGGTTGGTATATATTGGACAGGCATAAGGTAGGGTGGAGATAAGGTGGGAATTTGCTATTGAAATCTTTGCTGCTTTGGTGAGAAGTTGCTTATTTCTGTATAACGCTCCTAGTTTTTGTGGACTTTTTTTATGGTCATGGATATGTGAATGTCAAATTCTAGTTTATTGTCTATTCCAACTCCTAGCAATTTGGTGTGTTCAGTTGGGTACATAGTGGTGTTGTCTTTTGCTGTGATGTTAAAGTGAGAGTTGTTTTGAGTATGTTTGGTGGGTTGGAAGATGAGTAGTTTAGTTTTGTTTGGGTTGAGCATTAATTGGGCATCGGATAACCAAGTTTCAACAGAGGAAAAGGCTTCCTGTGTGACTTTTTGCAGTTTGGGTAGGGACTGGGCTGAGCAGATGATGGTTGAGTCATCTGCGTATTGTATGAGTGTGCCATGTTTGGTGGCAGAGGCTAGATTATTGGTGAAAACAGAGAAGAGTAGGGGTCCAAGGATGGATCTTTGGGAAACCCCTATGGAGACAGGTAGTTGGGGAGATATGTCATTCTGCCATAAAACGGATTGTTGGCGGTCAGACAGGTAACTCTGTAACCAGTTGGTGACTGATTGAGAGAAGGATAGGTTATTGAGGCTAGAGATAAATTGTTTGTGTGGGACCATGTCAAATGCTTTAGATAGGTCTAGGAAAGTAGCAGAGGAGAGATAGCCATTGTTTTTATGCTGAAGGATAGTGTTAGTAAAGGAGACTAAGGCAGTGGTGGTGCTATGGTTTGGTCGGAAACCAAGCTGAGTATTGGAAAGGAGGTTGTTAGTAAGGAGGTAGTCTGAGACCTCAGAGTGTATGCATCTCTCTAGTATTTTGGAGAGTGGAGAGAGAATAGCTATGGGGTGGTAATCCTTCTAAACAGGAAATTGCTAGTTGAAGGTCTATTGTGTCTGTTATTATGAAGTGTCTTAGTTCTGATTTAAGCATTTGGGCTCCAAAAACAGTTGTTTTAGATTAGGAAGGTTTGTAATCTAGAATCTTGAGTTGGGAGAGTGTGGCCTTCACCCTTCTAAGGTGGGGGATGCTGCTGAATTTCTGCTTTATTTAAACTGTTGTTTGCTGTTGTGACTGTGATTTATGCAGTCTGAAATTCTAGTACTTCTGCATTTTACAGCATAGGCCAGATTCAGACTTGCTGAATCTAGACTGTTTGGTATCACTTGAGCATTAAAACCAGCTCTTCACTAAGATACTGAAAGATCACAGGCATCTGTTGCTTTCAACTAGCTATAAGTGCCTGTTTTTGCTCTTGCATTCCAGTTTTAATTTGTATTTGCATTCTACTGTCTGAATTGTGTTTTGCGACATTTTACTGTATACTCATACTGTACTAATTCAACTGTAGCATAGCCCAGTTCCAGGTTTGATGTTTCTGGGTCTGTTTTGTAACTTCTGAGCATCAAATTCAAGCCATCTTTGTTGATGAAGGCACTTTTGCACCTTTGTTGGAGGAGAGTGCTGTCTGGGTCCAATCTAATTGAGTGTGATTGGACTAGAGTTCAGAGAGTCCATCCTATTTAGCTAGTTTGAGTTAAAAGGGTTATTAATTGTTTTATTTAAGCCCCGCGTTTGTGTTTGTTTGCATGTAGTGCACCTTTGTGCACTGCCACGTATCAGTTGTTACCACCGGTGGTTAGAGAAGCAAACTTTTGCTTGTTAAATTTTCCATTAGCACTTTGCTTTTGGTCCTCCAGAGGGTTTTTATGGCCCTGCTCTACTGTCTGGTGGAACACTATGCCTAGCCTCAGAGGTACCAACACACCTCTTATTACCTAGCCATTCCTAAGTGTGACCTCTTTTCCTGACCATATACATTTACCTAACACTATGGACAGACAATTTCCCACAGTTTCTCCAGCCAGCTTTATCAACATGGGCATCCTCAGGCAGTATAGCAACTGCCTCATGTTCACCAACAACCCTCTACCCCTAGTTCACACAAACTCAACATATAATATAGATGCAACTATATTAAGAACCTTGAATCCATGTTGTCTCACACACCAGTCTGTAGATATGACAATGAGCGGGTTGTCAGGTTGCAAATCTCATCTCCTACTCCACCCAGCCAGACACATACCTACATATACAGAGGTCCTAACCAGAAAAATATCTAAACACCAGAGACCTCCCAAACACAAACACAAGCACACTGCACATAATACTTCCTCTGCCAAAAACAGTACATGTAACAGCCCACACACCAGTGACTCACCTGTCAAGCTCTTAAGGCAAAACACAAAACCAAACATATTAGTCATAGGTGATTTCAGTGTGACACACACAGATGTCCCTCTCACCAGACTGGATAAGGAAAAGGTCACTGTCAGCTGTCTGTCGGGTGCTAGGATCTACCATATCACACATGGAGTCAAGTCTCTGAACAACAGGTACTGTTGTGACTCCGTCATAATCCATGCTGGTGTGAACAACTTGTGACGTACCTCTCTGGACTGTATGAAGAGAGACATGACTGAGCTTTCAGATTATGTGTCTTAGGCAGGTATGTCCTTACTCTTAAGTAGCATTTTACCTTCACCTAGGATGATGCCTCACTACAAACAGAAAATGATTGACTTCAATAATTGGCTTAGTTTCTGGTGTTATTCTAAGGGAATTCAGTATCTGTCAGCCTGGGATGACATGATTGA
Source organism: Protopterus annectens (assembly GCF_019279795.1). Classification (NCBI taxonomy): domain Eukaryota; kingdom Metazoa; phylum Chordata; order Ceratodontiformes; family Protopteridae; genus Protopterus; species Protopterus annectens. The sequence goes on from NC_056733.1 coordinate 402,147,923, forward strand.
CAGACCTTGATGCTTTGCTAGAGATGGTCTTCGTCTGTCACCTCTGGGATTTCAGCTACTGGCTAAGGCTCTTGCCAACCCCACACTGCCTTTTTAGGACAAAATTTAAGATGTAAAAACTCCATCTAAAAACAACCACAAGTTTATGCTGCTAAACGCTAGGAGTCTTAACATGAAACTCCACTCAGTGAAAACAGTCCTCACCTTGGAAGACACAGACATTTGTGCAGTCACAGAGACCTAGTTCAAGGATGTGGAGAGCACCCCAGCCATACTGGGTTAAACCTCCTTCCACACATTCAGACCACAAACTGAAGGCATGAAACAGTATGACTGGTTAAACAGTACGATTCCCTGGAGATACTTCAGGTGCAATTAACTGTTGGTAGAACACCTGTTCAAGTCATTACCAACTACAGGACCCCTCCATGAATCAGGACACCCACTCTGCCTATTTGGATCTACTTGAGTTTATCAATATAAATCCGAACACCATGTTTTTGGGTGACTTTAACTACCCATCCATTGACTGGGTAAATTACATGTGCTCAAACTCACTTGCCAAAAGCTTCCTCCACTTTAACTCCAATGCCCTGGACCAGCTGGTTGACACCCCCACAAGGGGTGCCAGCATCCTGGATTTGGTGCTTACCAATATGGGGGACTACTGTAACACCCCCACTGTGAGGTCTTCCCTAGTGAGATCTGACCACAAATGAGTCTCATTCCAAGTAACTATCATACCTGACACCCCCCAGCAGCAACTTCTCCAAAGCAGATTATAACCTCTTACAGGATGTATAAAAGGCTTTGCTGCACCTCCCTCCTCAGATGGAACTGGCAACTATGCTGACTTCTGCACCAATGCTTTATACAAGCACCTGTATAACTGAATTGATTCAGCCATACCTGATGGGACCAAAAGAAGCACCTCAAGGAAGAGCAAACCTGCTGATGGGCACCTGCCATTAACATGCTTTTCAACAAGAGGAAGAAATTGCTGTCTAAGAGTAAGAGAGAGTGAGCCCTAAACTGGAAAGCATTCCCTCCTCAGCTTAAACAAGCAAATAAGACTTCTTGTGAAGTCCTCTAAAGCAAACTATGAATTCAGATTAGTTTCCTCAACTAAGAACAACCATACATTGTTCTTTAGTTACATTCCTAACCTAAAAGGAAAGGCCAAGATCTGTGTCGAACTGACAGTTAATAATACCACCTACACAGAGCTTGTGGACATAGCTAACCTGTTGGTTGACAGGTTCTTTGAAAACTTCACTCCCCTGTTTGTGCCACACACACTCTATGACATCCATAACACCTGTCCCCTACCTTGTATCTCTAAAGAGCAGGTCATAAATGTCCTCTCTAAGGCCACAACTACAGTATCTATGGAACCTGATAACATCCCATGCTGCATCTTACATAAGGTCCAACAAGAATTAGCAACACTATTGGGTGCTCTTTCCAATCATAGCTAAGCACCATCTTCATCCTAGCTGAATGGAAAATGGCCACCATTATTCCCTTGCACAAAGTTGATGCTTCCACTGACCCTGGGAATTCTAACCTATTAGCCTGACTAGCCTTATCTGCAAGGAAATGGAGCAAATCATCATGGATCTTTTCAACAAAGACAATTAATCTCCAAACACTTGACCCTACTCAGTTTGGGTTTGTCAAAGGGAGATCATGCTTGTTAAACCTGCTGGACTTCTTTGAGACAGTCACCAAGGCCTAGGGTGAGGGGAAATCTGTGCATACAGTCTACATAGACTTAGCCAAGGTTTTGACACTATCCCCCACTTAGCATCATTGACAAACTCACCCAGATAGGTTTCAACCCATGTATCATTAGATGGATCACTAACTGGCTCACTGATAGAACACATATAGTCAAAATAGGGGAATCCACCACCAAAGGCAGACCTGTTACTAGTGGTGTTCCACAGGGAACAGTCCTGGGACCTCTAATGTTTGGAATCTATTTCTCTGAAGTACGAGCAAAAACTAAAGGTCTGTGGCTGACAATGTTTGCTGATGACTGCAAACTTGGAGTGGTCATATAATCTCCAAAAGATGTCAACATCCTACAAGAGGGTCTTTCACAAACAAATGATTAGTTCCAAAGTCATGGCCTTAAGCTCAATGCAAAAAAAAAAAGTATTATCATTTCTTTCAGTAAGAGCGATGTTCCTGCTAACTACCACATCAAAAGCAACACCATAAGTATGCACTTAGTGGTGAGAGGCCTGGCCACACAGGTTGACAGCAACCTTACCTTTTATTACCATGTCTCCACAGTGGTAAGAAGGGCATTCTATATTGCTCATTTCATAAATAAGGACATTGCCTCCAGAAACAAATAAGTTATAACCTCGCTGTACTCTTCCCTCATCAGGTCAATGATTAAGTACAATGCCCTTTTTGGTATGTATCTTTCCAAGCACCTGCAGCAATTGGAGATGCCACAAAGGTTCCTTACAAGGAAAATTCAAGGCCTTCAGCAACTTTCCTATGTAAATCAGCTGAAGTCACTGACACATTATACTGTTTCATACAGACTACTCAGATGCGATCTCTGCCTTGCATATAAGGCACTCTCTTGTGCTGCTTTATTGGAAATGCTGCATATCTAGAAGTCAAATGGCGCACCTTAACCTGGTATGTGCATTAACAGAACCTGCTGGAGGGACAGATTTGTCTCGCAGAGGTTTTCACACCTTTGGAAAACACTCCCACCTCATGTCAAACACAGCACCTCGTTGGCTCTTCAAATGCAATCTGGATGATTGGATGGATAACCATAATTTCACACCAAGGGTTCCACCTGTGTCCCTCTTGGACAGGGGCAATATGTGCTGATCATGGAAATAAGGGTATAACTTGGCTACGCCTGTAAGGTCCCTAGGGCCATTAGATTAGTAACTTCCTATGATCCTATGATCCCATGAAATATAGTGAGTTACTGAACCCAAAGTAATGTGAATACACACTAAACAGCAGACACCATGCAATATTTTGGAAAAAACATCCATCGTATGAGACATTCACTGCTGCCATTAGATGTGGGTCTGCTTTGTGTGAAATTCTTTCTGGGCAGTTCAGTTTCATGTATCATGACATAGTTAGGTCCTCACTGTAGGCACACACGGAGTCTCCCATTTATGGGACTGCTGCACATCATATTTATGAATACAGTGAAATATACTTAGTGCAAGCTGCTTCAAGCCTGAAACTTAAATGCTTTGATCATAATGGAACATCATTGCTAATGCATCCCTTCACCTCAGGGGTCATCAGGTGTAAAGCAGTTTTTATACTTACTGTCATACTTAATGTGAGAAGAAAAAGGTATTCTGAAACCTTTCTGGGTTTACAACATTTTATGGCTATAGTGGCATTACATAAAATATTGATACACTGCCTCCTTTAGTTTTCACGCCTTCAGCTTGTGGTCTGAATGTGTGGCAGGAGGTGTAACCCGGTATGGCTGGGGTGTTCTCCACAGCCATGAACCAGGTCTCTGTGACTGCACAAATGGCTTCCAAGGGGAGGATTGCTTAATAATGGCATTATGTTTAAATGAATTAAAATAATTTGATTTAATGCTTTTCTGAAAATCCTATTCTGAAAAAAAAATCTTTCTTGCAGTGGTGGCAAGATCCATGCACCCCCACAGTTCTTAAATTATATATATCAACTCCACAATTGCATTACAGTGTACAAAAAAGGAAATTCCCCCCAAATGCGCACCGCAGGATCACATAATACATCACACTGCAATTAAATCAAGCATAACATACATCTTTTGATAGCAAGAACACCATCAAACAGGAGTCATTGAACTGTAGCTATACCTCATACAGTGCTAGGAAATTAGACTAATCAGGATTTATATAATATGCAATGACTGCTTAAAAGAAGCAAGCATTCACCAAATGTTTCTATGCTACTAAAATTCTGCACAAGACATATTAAGACAGAAAATGTAAAAGAATACTTATAATCAGATATGTGTACATTAAAATCTGGATTTCTAGCTTGAATATAATTTCAAAATGTGAAGTCTAAATAAAAGCATTGAGGTCATCAGAAACTCGCAAACTTGTACCATGCATGTATTGTAATTAAAACAAGCCAGAGCAAAGAAGTTCAGACCAGCTGTAAACAGACAACACACAAAGGCTCAAATAAGCACATCACCCTGAAAAATAAATTTTGTTCAGATCCATGCAATGACTTGCCTTGACAACCTAACCTATTATTGAATGTCAGAGACTCAAAATAAGCCTAATAATTTACGGTCAACAAAATAAGAGCACTGCTCTACACTAAAATCTACATTGTGAAGGTTGTACTGGACACATCAAATGTGTTTACCCTTCCTTGTGTAATGTTTGAAGTGTTGTAAAATGTCTGTGCTTGCAAAGTGGATCACAGAGGACTGAAATCACCATCTCCCGTGTCATCTCTCTCCTTCTCCTTCACTTTCTTTGCTTTTTTATTCCTGGCCCTTCACTTTCATTTGTGTCTTCTTACAATGAGGTAGTCTTATGCACACACTGAAAATGAAATGCCTAAAAATAATGACACTTTAGAAAATTCATTTTCTCTAGTCTATGTTTCATATATTCTGCTGTTCATAGACACTTGTCTGCCTGTCTCAAAGGGTTTGTATCCTAGTTCTATCAGCTGATTTTCTGATTCATTAAGCATATTAAACATACTGGTCAGGGCTTCAACACATTGTAATAAGCAATCTTTCCTCATTAGGCTATGCTGGCCATCCCCAAATTATACATCACCATATTATTTTTATGGAGCCATATGGCCATACGAGTCGTGGGGATAATTATAGTGGTACAGCTACAGTAATACGGTCAGCAATGTACTATATTTAGTTTATTCCAGGGTGGCTACTTAGAAGTCTATTAAGCAAATCATTTAAGTGAAACACAAATTCAGATTTATTTTCCATGGCTTATATTATGGGAAGCAAAACAATATTTTTTATGATGTTGGCTTAAGGGTCCACACTGTGAACAGGATTTAATAGTGATAATGAATCATAATTATGATTCGCCTCAAAGCACTAGTAAATACAAGCATGGTGATTTCATTCCCTTCTAATAAAAATGCAAGCCTTTGTTATTCTCAAAAGCATATAATTTTGAGCCTCTGGTACAATAAAAACGTAATGCCTATAATGTAAAACTCACAGGAAAGTTAAAAATATGTAAAAAGAGACTTCTTTTGTTGTGATTCTTTTCATAACCTGCTTTTTCAATATTCTTCAGTTAGAAATCTATTAGGTATTCCTGCTATTTTATACTTAATTTATACATTTTAGATAAAATAATGCCATTTCAGTCATCACGTTATTAATCTGTTCCAGATAGAAGGCAGCTCAAGCTGGAAAATCACATTTCCAAAACAATTTCTCTAAATAAGATATACTAAAAACTCCAGTACAAAATCAGTTAAACAAAGATTACCATCTCATTTTTGTTGCTTAGTCAAGAATTATCAACTTCTTGCTGCATAGTGTATAAAATGATACATCCTAGCTGGCACATGTGCAGTTCTTTGACTTCTGCCTGCCTGACTATTTCAGTGAGAGTTACAAACTTCCTTCAAACTCAGGTGGGGTGAGGCTCAGACTCAGGTGGTCCCACTTCATGCATGCCTATTTTGTTTTTTATTTATTAAATCATTTTCAGTGAAATAGCCCACTGACTGCGAATTCAATGCAACATACCATAATTACTGCAACAATTAGTGCCTGCAGAGAGTACCTCAATTCAAAAAAAGAACAAGGTCCATTGTTAAAATGGCTTAAAAGATAAGCATATTATGACTTGACAACTTATTTCATCATACACGCACTACACCCACACCCACCTACCCACACATACACACACACAGATTTAAAATCAGTTATGCACATACGAAAGTACTGATCAGAGCGACGTGCATTTTATGAATACTTAGGATCTCTGTGTAGCAACCTGCTCATACATAAATCATTTTGGAGCCTAGTGGACAAATCGGGTACAGATTACAACTGACTAATTTCTTTGTAGCTGTGAAATACCAATCATCTGGAATGTGATGTTCAACTAAAGTTGAAGGCTGAGGCACATGTAGGAAGGGCAGATAAAATGCATGCTTCTATCAGTCCTTTACACGTTTTCCAAACCACTTGTCCCAGTATGGTTTGCAATGATTGCAAGCTGATTACAGCAGTCCCTCACTTCGCTATTCATAGCAGAATTCCTGGCATATCCTGTCAGAACCTCAGACAAGCTGAAAGTTATGTCACCAGAGTTTCCAGAGTTAGCGTTGAGCCTTTTCCCCTGCTCCATGTCTTTGTCATCTCCTACAGAAAACTGTCACAGAAAATCATCAATAGGTGAATAAACCACTCCATCTGACACCTCTTAACCCAGAGTAGCAGTATTTCTATGCAAAGAACCTCAAAAAACTGCTGCAACCTTCTCTCTATGCTATGGAGACAGAATCCAGAAACCAAGTTAAGAAGCCTTAATACCACTGTTTGTACCTGTTATCTCATATGTTCAGTCACCACCGAAAGCTTTTGACTTTAAGCTAATGGTGAAACGGACTAACCTTAAACCATAGTTCTTGGTTTAACATTCTATTACAACTTCAGCAGTACTGCTGCAAATCCACCTGTCTCCTGGTCAGTCTCATAATTCTTTCTATTGTCATTTATGAACAAGATCCCAACATACTTAAACTTGTACATTATCTATTCTGCCCTCACCTATAGACAGCAGACCTCTTCCTCTGTGGATGAAACCATGACATCTGATTTGAAAATGGAGATAAGACATGATATATGCTTGGCAATCATACATCCACCTTGAATGCACTTGTAAAGGACATAACGTTCTTCACAAACAATGGGACTGAATGGCATATGCCTGCAGCCATAGGAACTCTTATACTACTACAGGATTTTCTAGAAATTACTGCAGGGTACACAGTTGTATGCATTCAACAAGTATACGAAACACATTTAGACCATACTGGTAAACTCCCATGACCTCCAAGTAAGCGCATGAACAAAAGTTTGCTAAACTCTTCCATGACCCGCTACTACTTCTCTGGATTCAGAGGCTCACCTGATGTGTGAGGTGTTGTTTCGGTCTGTGGCTGTGTAGGTATTTCCTGTAAGACTGAGAAATATGATGCATTATGATAATATAGCTAGATAAAATACAGAATTAATAATGTTGTTAAGTTTTCATCAGTTCCAGAATGTCTAATGTCTGTCCAATAGGTGATCCACTAATTGTCCTGTGGAAACACAAAACATGTAGTTTTTGTAATAAGGGTATCTTATTATAATATACAAGCAGCAATTAGCAACACTATTGAGTCCATGAATTCCTGTGCTCTGCCTCACCCACATGCATGCACACACACATTTGCACACACAAGGACTGACATTAGCATGCTTCAAAGCAACATTCTTTTGACCCTGTGGTGTGCCACCAAGCAAATGCCTACTCAGTAATTCTGAAACCTTCTGCTTAAGCTGCCAGAACTCTTGTTTAGCTCAGCATATGCTAAATCCAGACCTGTGTTATTCAGTGGAGTGCATGCATTCCGTGCTGGCTGTAGTGGCAATTTCCACTATATAAAGTTTGTCTGCCATTGACACAGAAGTAAATCATGAGATCTGATGCACCTCCATTTCACAAATCCTACACAACATCACACATATTTCCATTTGAGGAAGCTGTCTTACTTTTGCAGAGATTTAGCTGTTAAGACTTGGAAAGGCTGTTTAGCTCTGGGGTGGGAGCAGTTCATCTAAAGAAGCTGCAACTACAGGTAAACTTTATTATCATTGTGTTGTCCTTGACTTCAAGAAGATGATACTGCCTGCTCTTTGGAACATAATCTAGCATTTCCTTTCTGCATGATCTGAAAGAGATACTTGGAGAGCTGCAGTTCATTTTGCTGAACACTAAGTTGGTCAACAAAGTGAATTTTAGTGTAGCATTGTAGTCTGTGCAAATATCCAATTGAGTGACTATTGGTTGGGCTGACAAAGCTAAGTGGCTTTTTGGTAGGGCAGAGAGTTTGTTGTTGAGTGCCTATGTGTGTGTATGTTAGTGTTAGAGTAGGGGTTATGTAAGAGGATTGATTTAGTGAACGTGTGAGTGTGTGTGTGCATCCGTGTGTTACAGTTACAGTTACCATCATGTAATGGGATCGATATAGTGAATGTGAGAGTGTGTGTGCATCCATGTGTTACAGTTACTATCACGTAAGGGGAAAGATATAGTGAATGTGTGAGTGTGTGCATCCGTGTGTTACAGTTACCATCACATAAGGGTATCGATATAGTGAATGTGTGAGTGTGCGTGCATCCGTGTGTTACAGTTACTATCACGTAAGGGGATAGATATAGTGAATGTGTGAGTGTGTGTGCATCCATGTGTCACAGTTACCATCACATAACGGGATAGATATAGTGAATGTGTGAGTGTGTGTGCATCCGTGTGTTACAGTTACAGTTACCATCACATAATGGGATAGATATAGTGAATGTGTGAGTGTGTGTGCATCCGTGTGTTACAGTTACTATCACATAAGGGGATAGATATAGTGAATGTGTAAGTGTGTGTGCATCCGTGTGTTACAGTTACAATTACCATCACATAATGGGATAGATATAGTGAATGTGTGAGTGTGTGTGCATCCGTGTGTTACAGTTACTATCACATAAGGGGATAGATATAGTGAATGTGTGAGTGTGTGTACATCCGTGTGTTACAGTTACTATCACGTAAGGGGATAGATATAGTGAATGTGTGAATGTGTGTGCATCCGTGTGTTACAGTTACAGTTACCATCACATAACGGGATAGATATAGTGAATGTGTGAATGTGTGTGCATCCGTGTGTTACAGTTACTATCACGTAAGGGGATAGATATAGTGAGTGTGTGTGCATCCGTGTGTTACAGTTACAGTTACCATCACATAAGGGGATAGATATAGTGAATGTATGAGTGCTTGAAGGTTAGGGCAAGAGTAGGAGTTGGGTAAGAGGACAGATTTAGTGTATGTGCAAGCGTGTGTAGGTTTGGGTTAAAATAAGGTTCAGAGAAGGGAACAGATTTAGTGTATGTGCAGCACATGCAGGTTAAGATAAGAAAAAGGATCGAGTAATGGGACAGATTCAGTGTATGTACAAGGGTGCATGGGTTAGGGACACAGTAATAGTCAGGTAACAGGACAGATTTAGAGTTTTGTGGAGAGGGGCATGTTTAAGCTCTCTTGTGCAGTGGTAGTGCTACAGAGAAGGGATTATTAAGGTAAAGTGCACAGTTAGGGTTAAGGGCAGGGAGAGGGTTAGGGTTATCATTCATGACGGAGTTAGAGTGGAGGGTGCAAGGACCTCCTGTCACCTTATTGATGTAACTAACCCTACCTCTAATATTAACTGTGCACCATACCTTAAAACAAAAGCCTATTCAGAAAAAAATTAGTAAGGTTATGGTTAGCACATCAGAAAATAACATTTACTTCCCTTTTCAAAGTGCTGTTTTGTCAGCAGTATGAGTAGTCAACATGTTTTGCTCAAGATTTTGTGTTTCACACATTTAACATATTCACCATTCATGGTATCATTTAGACATAAGCAAAAGTCAGCATCTGTGTCATGCCTGTGTAACTTGAGCGTATTGATTATGTGTCAAACCTTGAAATTATCCACGAGCTGTCTTTGTTCTTCTTCCACTGTAGAAACAAGCATCTGTTGTAAATTATTGTCTATTTTTTTTTTTCTTTTTAATTTGTAAATGAAATGCCTGCTAAGTACTTCTGGAACTAATGCGCTCCGTAGTAATTATTGTAATACTCTACATAATTATTTATTTATTTATTGTTTACAGTTTTTCTACCAGAGTCCTGGAATATTATATTCTGTTGCACATTTTCCAGAAAGAAAAAATTCCCATGATATAAATTCATCTACTTTAAATTACCAAATGAAAATACATAACTGCTCCATGAATGATGCACTATTAGTTACAAAAAAAAAAGATGAGGTACTTATAAACAGCTTTTTACCTTCAAGTATTACACATAGCTCAGGAAAATTGTAACGTATGATGCTAATCATCCTGAACCACTGCAGTTGTCTTTCTATGTTCAGACAACAAACATACAAGTAAAACACAGCGAGAAACTTCTCAATAGTTAATAGAGATAACATCACCAAACGGTAATATACTGATGCTGAACTAAATAACTTTAACATTCAAGTATTTTGAACTGGTAGAAGTCGAATATCTTAGCTATTTACAACAATGTTTACATAGAGAATTACTATTGGTTCGCAATCCTAACTGTCCTATTATGTATTCGAGACATAGATGCCAAGAAATTCACCTTGAGAGCAAAGCAGTCCTGGCAAGAACACAAAATAATTAGGTTATTATTGATGAGACAATCATAATTCTTTGTAGTGAATGGAACTTTATCTCCTCCATGTACTACTAGTCAATTAACTCTAGTTTCTCTATGCTGCTGTCTTTTCAGATCGTAGCAGTATCTTCGGCTTGGACTGCAAGAATCTGATTGGCTGCCACCACTGTCTTCATGCAATGCATAGAGAATCAGCTTGCTGTGATAAGAAGTAAACAGAGTGCATGATGATCCGATTTTCTCCAAAAAGTCTAATATGAACATCATGTAACTCCACAGTGAAAACTAAGTTGAGGAAGTAACTGATAAAGTTCAGGTACTTTCTTAACTTATTTTTTGACAGTGGAGCAAAAATATCACTGTAAAGTTTGACAAACTTGTAAAAGGCACTCAGGTGTAACATCATATAACTACTACAGTCTCATAGTGCAGTCGGATGTAAGCACAGAAGCAGCATGAGACGGTAGTGGGGGTTAATGAGTTAATAGAAGAAAAGGCCAAACCAGCATTGAGCAACTCACACACATAAGAGAGAACCAAAGGAACATCCACAGTAAGTGGGTCCAGGTTATGAGGGAACACAACAAACAAAAAACTTCCTCTATTTGGATAACTAGAATTTCATAGTAGTAGGTTTCCTGCCCTCCTGCAGGACTTGCAGCATATCCTCAGAAAAAAGGTGTCTATGAGGAATCAAAATGCTATCACTCACAGTGTCAGTTGAAGCATGGACAGGTGGGGATAGATGAGAGATCCTTTGTCTTGTGAGATTAGATCCACCCTGTGAGGTAACTTGTGATAATTGCTCCAGGCTAAATGCATAAAAAGAGGGAACCAGTGTTGTTGAGGCCAAAAGGGAGTCACCAATAAGATTTTGGGAGCATCCGGTTGAATTCTGAACAGAACTTTCAGAATAATAGGAAGGGGATAGAATACATATGGATGGATGCATTCCCTTCCAAGAAAAGGAGAGGACATCCACCTTCCACACCAGAGGAACTGAGACTCTGGCACAAAACAGGAAGTTGTCTGTTCAGAGGGGAGGCAAAAAGATACACTTGCGGAGTACCCCACTAGTGGATAATGTCCAGAAACACATCCCTGTGAAGTATCCATTCATGGGACTGAGTTAAGGACATGCTCAAAGTGTCTGCCACAATGTTCTGACTAGAAGGGACATAAACTGCCTGAAGAGTGACTTGATACTTGACAGCAAGATCCCATATCAGAAGTGCCAGCCAGCAAAGAAGATAAGATCTTGTTTTTCCCTGTTTGTTGATATACTACATCACTGTGGTATTGTCTGTGAACACCTTGAGAGGATCTGGAGAGAAAAGAGGATGAAAGGTCTGAAGAGCCAGCAGAAGAGCTCTCATCTCTGACAGTGATGTGCTCCTTTTGCTGACGAGGCGACCACATCTCCTGAACTTCTAGGGAGCCAAATGACATTCCCCATCTCATGTCTGAAGCGTCTGTAAACAATTCCTGAGAGAAAAGAAGGGGGGAAGAAAAGGGATCCCTGGATTCAGAGATGACTGCTGAATCTACCAGTGAAGTTACTGTCTGAGACAAGGAAGAAGAGGAACTACAAAGTCTAGAGTATGTGCATGTTGAAGCCATACTGACTTCATAAACCACTGAAACTTTCTCATGTGATGTTTGGCCAGAGGGAGCATCAGAATGGTGGATACCATAAAACCCAGAGCTCTCAGAAATTCCCTAGCGGTAATGGAAGCCAGAGGAAGAAGAGTGTAAAAGAAACAAATGAGAGTTAAGGGCTTTGGAGGGGGCAGGGAAGCCAGCACTGGCATCGTCTGAATCTTGCAACCCAGAAAAACATGATCCTGAGAAGGAGTTTGAAAAGACTTTTTGAAATTTATAGTGAACCCAAGACTTGGAAGAAGGAAAATGGCAAACTGAAGATTTTGCAAAAGGGTCTCTGGAGAGGATGCCTGAATCAATAGGTCATCCAAGTAAGAAAGTATTTAGATCTCTTGAAGCCTGCAAAAAGCAATCACAGAAGCAAGGCATTTGGTGAACATCCTTGGGGCAGTAGAAAGGTCAAAAGGCAAAGCAGAAAACTGAAAATGCCAGCAAGCAAATAGAGAAATGCAAAAACTTCCTGAAAACAGGATGGATCCGAAGATGGAGGTAAGCATCCTTGAGATCCAGAGACACCATACAGGCCTGAGTGAGCAAGAGAGGAAACATAATCTGAAGGGACAACATCCAAAAGGAAGGCACTTTTACAAAAGTGTTTAGATGAGAGAGGTCTAGAATAGGTCTCTAACTGCCCTCTTTCCTGGGCACTAGAAACATTCTGGAGTAGAACACTTTGCTCCTTTGGGACACAGGCACCTCTTAAATAGTACCCTAAGTCAATAGAATTTGAAGAACCTCTGGGAAAAAGGGAAGTTGTTCCCGAGGAGGCTGAGGAATGCCCATAAAAGGAGGACAGGATTTACACACCATGAAGTACCCCTGATGAAAGATTGACAGAACCCAAGAATCCTGAGTGATATGAAGCCAAACAGGAAGAGAAAGAGAAAGAGGAATGCGGCTGGGAAGGGACAGCCAGTCATACAGCATCTAGCTTGTCTGAAAAGGAAGGCTTCAGAGTCCCTGAAAGCTGAGGAGCCTTAGCAGGCTCATTTGCCATTCTTCTTACCTTTAGTAGAAGGACAGGACTGCCTACAAACAAAGGCAGGCTTAGCGGGGTAGTTTCTCTGCAATTTAGGCACAAGAAAAATAAACACATTTTTAAGCTGCTTATACTGAAGGGACTTAAATGAACCTGAAGCAACTTCCCAAACAAGTAGAATCCAGAGGAGCATCCTTCAAATTAGCCTTAATAATATCAGGTACAGTTTGAAGCCTAAGCCAAGAATAACTCCAAATCACTGAACCTAAAACAGCAGCCTTAGAAGAGGCATATGCCGCATCATAATTACATTTAATAGAATGATGAACAACTTGAGTGGAAGTCCCTAGCAAGGAAAAAACAGAAGTTTTACCCTCAGAGACTGCAGAGTCTGGACAATCAGTAATAAGTTGACAAGCCTGAAAAAGAACAGCCAACACATACCTGGATATATGAGTCTGATAATTAATAGCCTTAAAAACTAGGGTAGCAGAAGAGTAAACCTTCTTACCTGGCCTTTCCATAGCTCTGTTGTCCTTGTCAGAATGCAATAACTTGGGCCAAGGAAGCAAATGAGATGGTCTATCAGAGGCTACAGACACTACAGAGGGGTCAACAGCAGGACATTTATATACAAAATAGCAATCCTCACGCACCCTATAAAAACTGAAGGTTTATTGGGAGCAGGGGACAGAAAATTTGGCACATGAGAGGCATTGGAAAAAGCATCAAGCAAAGCAGCCAAAACAGGAGGAATAGCCACAGGCTTAGGAGATTCCAACTGCAGCAACTCATAGTCCCTCCTATGGATATCAGAGACCTGTGCACAATCCTACTTAAACAAATCCCCAAAGGAAATTTCCTCCAAAGGAAAATCAGGACTAATAGATTCCTCCTCCTCTTACCCATAGTCCAAAGGAGAAAAGATATGATTAGAATAAATCAGAGATTTATCATTAAAATCTGACTCAACCTCAGAAGAATCCTGTTCTCTAAGCCTTTTAAGGGGAGTAGAAGACCAAGGAGGAGCAGGAACCGAAAACCCTTACAAAGGCTTTAAGGACATTAAAGCAGTAAACAGCCCCTGAGTAAAGGCCTGCAAGTCACTTTATGGATCCTTAGGAATGGAGAAAACATGTTTAAGTTGTTGTTTCTTTTTTTAGGGAATGTTTCCTATAAAAAACTGAGAAGGCTCAGACTGAAGACAACAGTCAAGAACCATAGTAGTAACTTCTTGCCCAACTAAAAACGGAGGAACTCCCCGAGGCCCAACCAGCAGAATGTGAGCAAGCCAAAGGACACCAAGTATATTGAAGTTAAGCACTTTCCTCTCTATTACAGAGACTTCCTCAGAACAATATTGCACAAAAACCCAGCCAAATATATACGAACCCCTCAATTAACCATTCAAAATTGCGCCAAAAATTTCAAAGCAATATATACACTCCCCTAGACCCCTCATAAAAAATCAACTGTGGTTCCCCCCGAACATTCAAGATGGATGCCTGCAAAGCCTCTTCAGACATGCTGCCAGCTGGATTCTCACCAGTGTCTGACATGGTCATGGCAGAGGAATCCAACAACCCAGCTGGGCGAGCCTCTGGGTTTGTAACAACTGGCAGATGTTTGACAGTGGAAACTTCCAGTCATACCTTTTCCACCTTCTTCTTTCCTAATAGCTGACCCTCAGTGCAGGAGATTCCTTCTATTGTATCTTTAGTGAGAAGCTTAAGACGGTGGTTCTCAAGATACAAGGAAAGGGAAGAACGTCTACTGCGAAGGGTTTTCAGGATGAACCCCCTTTCAAAATAAACAAGAAGCATGGTCATGAGATGCTCCTAGACAAAAAAGACACTTATTGTGGTAGTCTTTATGGGAAATCTGTCTCCCATACTGGCATTTACCCTTCTTGGATGGCATAAACCCCCAAGGAGCACAAAACAAGACAAGAAAAAAAAAACTCCAATTGGGCACTTATCTGCGAATGCAAGTAAGTCAGTAAACAGCTGTATGTAGTCACTGGAGAATGAAAATGCATTCAACTGGCAGAAAATGGATGCATGTAAACAGACTGACAGTTAAAAGATACATTCAGACTAGCGGCAAAGAAGTTCTGACTATGATAGGCCTGAACATCACCTTCTTTCCCACTACAAAGCATGCTGAGAAGCAGTCCTGGGTACTGAATAATAAATAATCATCTATGTGTTGCTGTTCCAATAACCATCTATGTGTTGCTATTCCAATAATCATCTATGTGTTGCTGTTCCAATAATCATAGGTTCACAGGTTCATAGGCAGGTACTAGGCTATCAGCCCTAGGGCCTATACAAGCCTAGCCAAAAAGATACCCTGGCTTTCGCCACCCAAGAAAATTATTTTCATGTGTCCCTGTCAAGTAGAGCCACAGAGGTGATCCCCAGGGTGAATTTCCAATATCCCATCCAATCATCAAGATTTTTCTTGAAGAGTGCTAATGAGGAGCTTTGTTTGATATAGATAGGTAGTTTGTTCCAGAGTATGGGAAGTCTCTGGGACAGGAATCTATCCCTCCAGCATGTTCTGTTTATTGTGGTGACAAGGTTTAGGTCTCTAGAGCATGTAGCTTGGAGAGATTGGGATTTCTTTAAGTGGAGCATGTCCAACAGCTCTGGGTTTGACATAGCTTTGTATGTTAGACAGAGATCACCTCTTGAGTAGGCGATTTGCGACGGAGTAAAGATGGAGTTTTTTGAGATGGTTTTCATAGGGCATCTGTTTGAGGCCAGTAATCCTCTTTGTGAGGTATTTCTGTGGCCTTTCCAGTTCTTGTAGATGTCTTGTGAGGTACATACCAAAAGGGGCGTTGTACTTTATAATTGGTCTAATGAATGACGAGTAGAGGGGAACAATGACCTCTTTTTTACTTTGTGATGAGGTGTGCCATGTAGAAGGATTTCCTGACTACTGTGGCAATGTGATTATCAAAGGAGAGACTACTGTCCACCTGTGTCGCAAGGTCTCTTACCACAATTTTGGTGTTAAGTAGACTACCACCTATGTGGTAGCTCATGGGTACAGAGTTTTTACCAAAGGGGGGGGGGCAATGCACTTTTTGGCATTGAGCTTGAGGCCATGGCTTTGATACCAAGCATTTGTCTCAGTGAGGCCCTTATGTAGGACGTCCACATCGTTAGGAGTTTCAGTTATGGCTCCTAGTTTGCAGTCATCAGCGAAATTCATTAGCCAAAGACCTTCTGTATTAGCCTGTACTTCAGAAAAGTAGATACCAAACAGGAGAGGACCCAGTACTGAACCCTGTGGTACTCCACTTGTCACGGGTCTGAAGTCAGATTTGTAGTCTGCTACTTTCACAGTGTGGGTTTTGTCAGTGAGCCAGTTGGCAACCCATCTTGTGACATAGGGATTTATACCTAGTTTAGTGAGTTTATCTAGAATTCCAGGGTAGGGGATGGTGTCAAAAGCCTTGGTGAGATCTAGATAGGCTGTGTGAACCACCTTATCCTCGTCTACGGCTTTGGTGACTGCTTCAAAGAAGTCAATCAGGTTTAGGAGACATGATCTGCCTTTTACAAACCTGAACTGGGTAGGCTCCAGAGTTTGGAGATTACCAATGTCTTTGTTTATAAGTTCCATAATGATACGTTCCATGGCCTTGCAGACCAGGCTCATTAGGCTAATAGGGCGGTAGTTCCCAGGGTCTGTGGTGGCTTCCCCTTTGTGGAGTGGGATAACCGTCGCTGTGCACCATTCAGTGGGCACAAAGCCTGGGGTGAGGCTATGACTGAACATGGTGCTTAGGTGGGGTGCCAGTTCATTCTGTAGTTCATGTAGAACACAGCCTGAGATGTTGTCAGTTCCTGTGGATGCTGTGTACTTGGCTTTGAAGAGTGTGGTTTTTACCTGTGCAGCCATGATTACAGGAACATTGCATTCTTCTAGTATAGAGATGGGCCTTTAGGGGGTGAGGGGGGTAAAGTTAGCACTGAAACTATCTGCCAGCATGTTGGCAATATCAGTTGGTTCTGTATATTTAGTGCCATTGTGCTGTAACTCAGAGCAAATCTGAGTGTTGCCATTGAGATTCTTGACATAGCTATAGGATGCTTTGTGGTTGTTTTTAGAATCAGTGGTGATTTTGTTTTCATAACTAGCTTTGGAGGATTTTATGAGGGATCTCAGCTTTTTACTGAGGCTGGCCAGGGAGTTCTTCCAGTCATGGGATTTTACTCTTTTTTGCAACAGTTTCTTTCCTCTGTTGTAGAGTTTGTTTATGGCAGGGGACCACCAGATTGGCTTCCTTTTTTTGGAGAATAGCATCTTGGTTCTGTTAGGGATAGCACGATCCATGCACTCGTGTAAGTGCTTATAAAGTGCATCTGTGTAGGTTTCAGCAGTCATACCTCTACTGTCCATCTGCATGGGTGTCATGAAGTTTGCCACTTCTGTCTTAAGAAGCGTGAAGTTGGCTTTGGAGAAATTTTTTACGGTGGTTTCCTTAATGGGGGTTTGGGGCAGGATGTGGATGTCTAGGCTGATTAGCTTGTGGTCAGATCAGACCAACGAGGAATTGACCTCTGATGTGGAACACCGGTCACCCATGTTGGTAAACACCAGGTCTAGGATATTGCTGCCCCTGGTGGGGGTGTGGATAAGCTGATCCAAGGCGCTGTAATTTATGAATTCCAGAAAATGTTGAGCAAAAGATTTGGTACATGAGTAGTTTTCCCAGTTAATGGTGGGGTATTTGAAATTGTCCATTATTAGGGTATCGGGTGGTACCCTAATATTTTCCAGTGTTTCAAGAAATGAGGAGTGGGAATCCTGGGGCATGGTGGGGGATCTGTAACAAGTTACAATTTAGATTGCAGTCTTGCCCAGAGTTAGTTGCACTTGGATAATCTCGGATGCATTATGCTGAGCAACAAGCCTGGAGGTGTGGATATCCTTAATGAATATGGACATGTCTCCACCTTTAGTGTTTTGGTCCAGGTCATCTATGTGTTGCTGTTCCAATAATCATCTATATATTGCTGTTCCAATAATCATCTATGTGTTGCTATTCCAATAATCATCTATGTGCTGTTACAATAATCATCTATGGGTTGCTATTCCAATAATCATCTATGTGTTGCTACTCCAGTAATCATCTATGTGCTGTTCCAATAATCATCTATGTGTTGCTATTCCAATAATCATCTATGTGTTGCTGTTCCCATAATCATCTATGTTTTGCTATTCCAATAATCATATATGTGTTGCTGTTCCAATAATCATCTATGTGTTGCTATTCCAGTAATCATCATCTATGTTTTGTTATTCCAATAATCATCTGTGTTGCTGTTCCAATTATCATATATGTGTCACTGTTCCAATAATCATTTATGTGTTGCTGTTCCAATAATCATCTGTGTTTTGCTATTCCAATAATCATCTATGTGTTGCTGTTTCAATAATCATCTATGTGTTGCTACTCCAATAATTGTCTATGTGCTGTTCCAATAATCATCTATGCGTTGCTATACCAATAATCATCTGCGTGTTGCTACTCCAGGAATCATCTATGTGCTGTTCCAATATCATCTATGCGTTGCTGTTCCAATAATCATCTATGTGTTGCTATTCCAGTAATCATCTATGTGCTGCTGTTACAATAATCATCTATGTGTTGCTGTTACAATAATCATCTATGTGTTGCTGTTCAAATAATCATCTATGTTTTGCTATTCCAATAATCATCTATGTGTTGCTGTTCCAATAATCATCTATGTTTTGTTTTTCCAATAATCATCTGTGTTGCTGTTCCAATTATCATATATGCATTGCTGTTCCAATAATCATCTATGTTTTGCTATTCCAATAATCATCTAGGTGTTGCTGTTCCAATAATCATCTATTTGTTGCTACTCCAGTAATCATATATGTGCTTTTCCAATAATCATCTATGTGTTGCTGTTCCAATAATCATCTCTGTTTTGCTATACCAATAATCAGCTATGTGTTGCTGTTACAATAATCATCTATGTGTTGCTGTTCCAGTAATCATCTATGTTTTGCTATTCCAATAATCATCTATGTGTTGCTGTTCCAATAATCATCTATGTGTTGCTACTCCAGTAATCATCTATGTGCTTTTCCAATAATCATCTATGTTTTGGTATTCCAATAATCATCTATGTGTTGCTGTTCCAATAAGCATCTATGTGTTGCTATTCCAATAATCATCTATGTACTTTTCCAATAATCATCTATGTGTTGCTGTTCCAATAATCATCAATGTGTTGCTGTTCCAATAAGCATCTATGTGTTGCTGTTCCAATAATCATCTATGTGTTGCTACTCCAGTAATCATCTATGTGCTTTTCCAATAATCATCTATGTGTTGCTGTTCCAATAATCATCAATGTGTTGCTGTTCCTCTGTTTGTGACTCATTACTTACCAGGGAACCTATAATTCCCTCTGACACTTCTCAGTTTGTGACTCAGCCCTGTGACCCCTATATTCAACTACAAGCCCACCAATTTGGTATTGGAGACCAACCAGAAAAGAGGGAGGGCCAGGTGGTGTAGAACAAAGTGCTTCAGGTGATTCTACTTTCTTAGAGGCTAGTCAGTTAACAGTCATTGTAACAATGACTCCTAGTTATGACTGGGAGTACATTAAATGAATACTTCATAGTCGGGGAGTGATAGTGAAAGTGAATGGAGATACCATGATGTACATTCTTAGTGGACAGAAAATCAGTACATCAGATGGGATCTCTTCCACACACAGCATCTAATCAGTGCATTAATCCTGTCATCAGTTTTGTAAGACCACTCACCCCAGCTTCACATGTGACATAGAACTTGATGGCCAGAAAGGCCATATTCCCTACAGATGGATGTCTCTACTCCCTCGGAAAGCCAACAGTGGGCTGTTTCACCATGTACACCTTCTGCAGTGATTGAGTTTATGACATATTAACAACTATTTTTCAAAGATATTTATTGGCTGTAATCAGTTCTGTGGGTCCTCTCTATGGTAGCAAAAAATAGTAAATTTAAAAAAAGCGTATGACCATATATGACTTTATAGCACAGTCTTAAAATTAGAGTGCAGATTATCATATTTGATTATAGAGTATGTAGTTTCATTTTATTGCATCTTGCCAAAGTTTACAATATTCAGAAATCTTTGCTGGACAACTGGCCATTTGTACATTACATTTACAAAATACCTGCTCTAGAAAGGACATAAAGAGATGTGAATTTTAATTTTTAGTAGGAAGCAACTACAGGGCATTGTTTGTTATATAGTAACATATGTATGTCAGTTTAACATTGCAGAACCTCACATAAGGCTGGATATAAAAGTGGTGGCCTAAATTTCAGGACACATTTCTTATTAGCCCTGATTGTACTATGGCTATCAAAAGTCAAATAATGCTATTTTTCCTGAATCTGATTTACTGGCTTTTGCAGCTTATAACATACTGATGATGTGACAAAAACTTGTTAAAGATAAATTTTCTCCAAGTAATTAAGTGTCTTCAATTTCACTTTTTTTTAAGGCAAAATGTTTTATTAAGTATTGCAGAGGTGCTGGGCATGAGATGTTTGTTATGGCTAGCATAGCAAGGGTGGAGCAAACAGGGTAACTGGTATAGACGTCAACTGTTTTAAATCTTACAATCTGTTATTAAGAAAATAGAATCTTTTACTACAACTCTGTTGGCCAAATCCAATGGCCAGGGTTTCCTGAGCTGACAATTTTGGCTATCAGATTTGCTGTATGTTCAAGATATCCAACTGTATGAATTCCAACATCTATTTGATTGCATTCTGCAAGTCTTAACTCTCCCAACTGTAATCGGCACTACAGAATGTATTCCAACGTTTTAATAAGACACCAGCATTAATAGGATCATTATACTAAGTTTTCTGATTGATGTAGTGCTGACTGCATGTATTGTCCGATTCTAAAATAAATGGAAAAAATATTACAAATGCACATTATGGTTTGTTTAATAGACTCTAATGTGTCAGCTGCAAAATAAATATGTTCTTGTTAAGTATCACATTGAACGCTTCTACTTATTTTAATGAGCAAATGCCTTCTTGGTGTAACAATCAAAGTATCATTATGTGCCGGTTAAAGCATTACTTAATTTCTGCACATGTACATTGTATGTCATGTCATTCAGCTTTCTGCCACTTTTAGTTAAAAGGTAATTCAAGGACATATATCACACTGTGTTGCCTGAAATTGCTTTCCTGCTGATCCCATGATTATAGTTTTGATAATAAATCCCTTTCTGCTATGGAAACATGCAGCACTAGACAGAAGACACCTAACAACAACTCTGTTTTGTCAAAACAAGAAAACATTTCCACATGTATAGCATGCTGAGTGTTGTCAAGCTCATTTCACTGGTAACAATATAGTTTTTGGGTTTCCCAAAATATTGAGCACTCTAGCTGAATGCACATATATACAATCAGAAAATAACAAATTTACATTTTTTCAGGATTAGTGTTTTGTGTTATGGCAAGTCCCCACACACTCGCCAGACCCTGACACTTAATTTAATCACCCTAAGCTCACCATTACTCAAAAAAGAAGCAAATATCACATTATTTTTATAAAAATCAAGTATTTTCCTTTTCTACTTTCTTCATCAAACTCAGAGAAAAGTGCATTTTTGGATATTATCGGTAACATGGGGGAAAATTTCTGATTACAGGCCAAGTAGTTTAAATTTAACTAGCAGGTATATGATGATACTGACAGGAAGAATGGGCAGGCATATCTTGATGAGGGAGGAAGAGAGGAGCAGAGCTGACAGGACACAATGTCATAATCCATTATATATGATGCAGTGATGCAGACAGGAAGCCTGGGGGGTGGGGCTGCTGCTAGGTTCACCAAGCTAGCAGTGAGTGGTATCCCACACAGCAAGTGTGCAGGTGCATGTACTCTCTAGCATAGGGCATGGTGGGCCACTGAGAATACTCAGTTAATTTATCATGCCTCGCAAAAGGAGTAGGATTAAGCTATTCAGAAAGGCAAAATGCTTGCAACTCCAGGATGCAGGAGAAAGCACAATACACCCTTGTAGCTTTCTAAAAGATTGTTCTTTCCACACCCCTGGACAGGTCTCATCTAGGCTCTGTGTTGAACCTCTGTATAAAAGCAAATTAACTCTATTCAATGAGAGGAGGCCTGATAATCATCAGGCATTGGAGCAAAAATAACAGAGCAAAAGGTGACATTTTTCATTCTTCTTCCGGCTTTTCCCATTTAGGGGTCGTCACAGTGGATCACCTGTCCGCTCATGATTGGCAGTGGAGAGTTACAGTGTTGAGCTGCCAGCCTGGCGCCCAACCTTCCACAGAAGGCACACACACGTACACACTCATGCCTAGGGCCAATTTAGAGTATCCAATCCACCTACAGCATGTCTTTGGGATGTGGAAGGAAACCGGAGCACCCAGAGGAAACCCATGCGACCACAGGGAGGACATGCAGACTCCGCATAGAAGGCACCCCAGCTGAGGATCGAACTGGAGATCCTCTTGCTGTGAGGGTGCAACGCTAACCGCTCCACTACCATGGCCACCCTAAAAGGTGACATTTTTCATAAGCTCTGGAATTTGTATGTCTTGTTTGTTTTTGCTCCTATGTTTACTTTAAATCTGTATCTTTATGCACATTAAATATATCAGTAGCAGATATGTTTAATTTCTCAGTATGTTTTTTTTTTTGCTTTATTAATATCAAAAAGAAATAATTCATATGCTAGCATACAGCAGGTGTTTAAATATCAAATACCATACAGAGCTGTAGGACACAAGCATATTAACATGCATTCAGAAACAACTATCAAACAATACAAGTTTATTAATTGTCAATTAAAAAATACATTTGTTGCTTCAAAACATATAATTAGGTAAAGCTGGGAAAACATGTACAGCTATGTTGTCATCTTTCTGAAATACCCCAGATATTCTGTCATTCCAGACTTTTTACTGGAAATACTGTTTTTAAACGTAGCCACTTGGTGGTGATGAAATGTGAATCTGGTTTGAAGCTATTACAGAAGTAACAGAATGATTGTATGGAAAACACATGATATAAACCTTTTTTTTATAGGTTCATATGTTTCGTACTTAAGTGCATTATAATATTTGTGCTCCAATTATTTATTTTATAAACAGTTATATAGATGATAATTCCATAATTGAAGATATAAATGATGTTCTAACTGTCTTAATTATTTTTTGATAACTAGTTCAAAATGGTTTTGGGATATATCTTATATAGATTTATGTTGTTACTTATAAAAATCATGCATTTATCTCTATTATTAAGTATTCTTCACCTAAGTAAAAATGTTTCATAAAGAAGTATAGGCTGTTTTCTTCCTACAATATGAAATTACTTTGTGGTAATAATTTCCTACAGAGGCTGTAAACTATGTTCCTTGTATGGGATTTCATACGGAAGAGGCATGCTGCTTAGGATACAGAATAAATTGAATTACTAGTTATTTTTAAACATCTGACTTAGTTGACTGAGTATTAATAGATTCTCTCAGAAAAAAAATCCATGGCAAATACTGCTGGAGCTTATAAAGCCCTTAAACAAATAAATAAAAGTGGAACACATGCCAATCTACTTATTTATTGTCTGGTAACTGAGGTCTGGAAGGACCAAAGTTAGCTGAAGCTCAGGAGAATTAAAAAAAATAACAATAAAATAATCATAATGGATTGTAGGTTAGTATGAATAGTATAAATATTTAAGGTAAGGCAGAAAAATAATCATAATTAAGTGAAGAAAGCAGCAAAAAACAATCACGTATAAAATGCATTAATAGAAGCCAAAGTGCGTTAGGCAAAGACTGAGGGTAAACTTCATATTATTAAAAAAAAATGAAGGGTATCTTCTATGACTTAATATAACATGATATTTACAAGACTGGCTGCACTGCACTGTATAGGTATCAAAAAGCAAAGCATGGATATTGAGGATATATCAGGAGTAAAAAAAGGATGGTAGTAGAACTTAGAGTGCCGACAGGTTAAAACTCAAGAATGTAATCACTATTTTGAATCTATATATGCAGAACATTTCAGACTCTTGAACAAAGAGAAGTGAAAGCAACATCTAAAGAGGACAGACAGCTGGTGTCTGTTAAGGTGGAGGGTGTCATTACAGGACTGAAACCAAAGGCAGTGGTGACTGATTTTTTATATAATGTCTAACCAGATGTTGTGGAGAAATGTCACATAAAAGTATCATAATATATATGTAAGGAACTGTAGATCAGAACATTCTTCAATCCATTAGCAGCTAGTGATGCGGGTGGGGGGGCAGGAGTATCAAATTTCATGTAGTGGAGTATAAATCTACATAGACGGTTCAACAGTAATTGATGATCTTTTACGTTCTAGAAGAGATATATGTGAGGACTGGAAGGCCATAACCCTAATGGACTTGTAGGATGTTACTCTGTATGGAAACACGAGCCTCTGAGGTAAAGAGTGTACAGAGTTTGTAACATTGAAAAAGGGGGGTTGCTTTATTTTGTCTTTCAAGCATGACACATTAAGATTAGTAAAGTATAGAATCAAGAGAAAATGCCCTGGTAATTAAAGGATGAGACCAAATCCATACAGAAGCTGTATGATAGGAAATAGCTAGACAAAGAGAATGGACTGAGCTTTGTGTGAGTACCAAACGGCATGGTCTTTCTTTTATTCCATGTAATAGCTAGTTCTTACCATCAAGCCCAGTTATGACATTTTAAGCACTTGCAGAAGAGTCTTTCCTGGGAGATGGCATAAAGATTGCAAGGCTATCTATGAATAAGAAGATAATATTTGAAAAGTGAGTGCCACAACAGAGTAAGCTAATAAATAGGCTGAACAGTGCAGGATGTAAAATTGAGTCTTCTGGCACACTGGAAATGGTGTACGGTTGTGGAGAGAGAGACTGCAGCCTAATATATTTCAAATTATCTACAAGAGGCATATTTCTAAACTAGAAGAATACAGAAGGAACAAAATTGCGATACTGAGGAGGTTGTGGCTGACAAGGCCAAACTCTTTAATAAACTCTAGGTTTATAGGTTTATAGGTTTATAGGTTAGTACTAAGCTAACTGCCCTTGCGAGCCATTTTAAGCCTAGCCAATTATCCCTTGTGAGACTCAAACCTTGCACCTTGTGTTTGTAAGGCAAACACCTTAACCATTAGGCCACCCTCTAAAAGGAAAATCCCTGTAAGGAGGCCATTATCAAGTGTAGTTAGAATGGAGTGTCTGACATTGTGTTTGAGTTCTTCCACTTTCAGTGATGCCACTATGAGAGCAGATAAAAAGAATTTAGACAAGTACCTTGAAGCTCCTTGATAAACTGCCTTCTCCAGTGACTTTGCAGTGGTACAAAGCAAGCAGGACGGAAAGTAATTTACAGCACAGTTATGGAAAATGCAGTTTATGAGAGGAAGAACACAGCCTTCTTTCAGGATCTTAGGAAGGTTACTAGAGAGTGACTGAGATCAGACAGGGTGGGTAGGATATGATATCCTTACACACTTTATAATCAAAGGAAAGAGTTTGCCACTAATACTTCCTGACTACGACAGTAGTATGTTGTGCAAATTTTCTGTTTTCTTAAGAATGACCTATTTAAGAAGAAATTACAAATGAAGCAATTACTAAGAAGAAAAATGGCAAACAAAAGTAGGGTCGGCAGTGGGCCTCTTATTTGTACATTAGGTTCTGAATTCTTCCGATTTAAGGGTGATTTAATGTGTGACATTTATGTCTTGCCAAAACCATTGTAACTTTTTTCTAGAAGTTTTTAGGGATAAAAAACCTGATTGTCTTACTGGAAAGACACTATTTGTCTTCATATGACTTTTTTACCTTAGGTAGGAAAGTCAATTTTTTTCAGTCCTTGTAGTTGACATATTTACATTTCAAAAACTCTACTACATAAGGGGATGTTGAAGTTTAATCATTAGAATTTCTGTATCTTAATAGTGAAGAGTCTTCAGATGGATTTGTTGTTTTAATACTAGTTATTTTGCATTTTATACAACAGTCTGCTATGTTTTAGTACATTTAATATTTATCATGGCAGTATTTTTGTAAGTTAATTACTATGTAGTGAAGACAATACAGGCATTATCTGAGGTTTCAGCCTCAAAGGACTGAGTCCAATTAGTACTAGTACTTCATTCTTTAAGTGTATGAGTGCATGAGTGAGTGAGTGAGTGTACATGTGTGTGCACGCGGGCGCGCGCGCATATGTGTTTTGTGTGCATTATGCATAAAAAATATGTATATATATATATATATATATATATATATATATATATATTTATTTATTTATTTATTTACAGGTCTACTTTACATAATTAAATCACACTTTGCTGAAACTTTTTGTAGAGACAAAAAGAGCGAACTTTCGGTAAAGCAAACATTCACATCAGTGAAAAATTCCACACAGAAAGGAAGCAATCGGCCAGTGTTGGGGAACTACCCTTTCCCCACAGTAGTGCAATCTCTGAGTTAGTATATATAGCTGAGGATGTGTGTGGGGGCAGCCCACCACATTGCAAGGTGTGGGGGGTGCAGCCCCCCCCCAACTGAGTGGGTTTAACATACTGTGGTGTGTGTTTCATTCATAAGGTGGCCAAGTGCTTCCTTTACCTGTGGTTATTTTCCCTAATTTGAATGTTCACTTTATTGGAAGTACACTCTTTCCTTCTGTCTGAAAACAGTTTTGGTCACGTGTGGCTCAATTAAGACAAATAGACCCATATATATATATATATATATATATATATATATATATATATATGTATATATATATATATATATATATATATATATATATATATATACATATATATATATATATTTATATATATATATATATATATATATATAGATAGACAGACACACACACACATAATATATGGTTAATGGACAAGCAATCGACGGATCTTAACATGCATGCAGTTCAATCGAGTGTTCAAAGTTCACATTACCCAAACTGTGTAAAGGCAGTCCAAAAAAGGATATTTTTCCATTATCAGCTCTTATGTAAGAGGATACATGATCCACTGCGCCTCAACAATGGGGTCTGAATCCAAGACTCCGTATCAGAAATGTTAGTTTATCACTTTCAACAGTCCTACACATATGTTATGGATTTGCTTAATTATTAAGTGATTCAGAATATTATGTAGTCGGCAAACTGAGGGGCTCCATTTATCATGCAGCACTAGAGAGGTGGTCTTTTGAAACACCAGCTCAAATTTACAAATAAGCAGCTCCTTAAGTCTGTTTGAAGAACTTGCAGATAGTACATTTTATTTGCTGTTAATGTTTAGCTGGGTGGGTTTGTGAGTATGGAATGAGAGGTTTAGGACAGATAAGTACCCTGAGAGGCTTTGTTTATATGGACCAAGAGCATTAATTTTTAGGTCAGATTTGCAAGAAATGTGATGTAGGAAGGAAAAATTCAAAGTTATGAGAGGAGGAAAAGAGGAACTTTGTTCAAAGATGATTTTGTGTCCAGTTTTAGAATAAATTAGATCAGTACAAAAACAGTAATGGGGAACATTAATCTATATCACAGGAGGAATGAAATATGAGATTATGGAAGAAGAATGCTTCCACTACTGGCATTATTGTTAGGGCACTCCTTATCAATAATGATATCATCTGCAAACTTCAAGTTCAGGGGAAGAGATGTGAACTTGAGCCAGGTTTTACAAACAGAGACAATGTATATGCCATTTTGGAATGTCTAAGCATGGAGTCATCTGATATAATTTTTATATTACCAGTGTTTAGGACAAATCTAAGGCTAGGATGCTTTTTGTTGAGGTAGGGAGATGGTAATGCATAGGAGGGACTCAGAGTATCACAAGAAGGCGTGAGTAGAAACAAGAGAATGGGTGTCTGGTAAAGATTTTGGATGAAAAGTTCAGATGGAAGACATTCACACAGCTTAGATCTATTGAAGGATGAAACTGACATAGAAATATGAACATATTGAAGTGGGGTGAAGAACGGGTGAGTCATGGTCAAGAGACACAGAAAGTAGTTAGTGTAAGAAGGCACCTGATAGGGCTTGAGGATATGAAGAAGAGCATTACTGAGGTTGTATGATGCTAGGATGAGGATGCAGAGAAAGGATTTTAGAGCTAAAACTAGTCTGTGTGAGAAGCAGGTTAGTGTTGTTAAGGGCGTAGATAATATAAGAAGTTATATGAAAGTGGGGGGGATAAATTATTTAAATTAAAAGATTTTAAGTAGGGAGAATAATTATTAACTGTGGTGGGGAACAGACAAGCTGCATACAAACTATAACCCCACCAAACTCAGAGTAGCTCTTAGGAATTAAGGTAGAACAGAAGAAGGGGGTCAAAGAACACCACCAAGTTGCCCCCGGCAGGAATTATGCTGGGGGGACAGGGAATGGAATAAGGATAGCAAGAAAATCTCCAAGTATATCTACAATATTCCTGCTAATACCATACCAAATAGTCTGATGGAAAGATGAGAGAGAGTGGAAGAACCACTACCTTTCTTTTCACTCCACTAACTACCTTGATTATAGAAAGCTCAGATGCTCATAAGCCTAGTACTTATTATACAGCAGGAACTTCTTATTGTAACATTTGTTAATGTCTGTTATGTACTTCACAGATAAAGATTCTAGTTGTTTACTGATGTACTATGTTCTTCATCTGTAAATATGTTGTAAGTAATTGCTATGTTATAGTGTTAATCGCTATGTAATCCAATGTAACTACTGTCTGTTTATTTTAACTGTGGAGCTTTTCTCCCCGGGCCTCCAATGAAAATGGACCTACGTCCAGTCGGATACTCCTGGTCAACAAATGTAAATAAATAAATAAATACATAAATAAATAAATAAATAAGAAGGTGGCATGAAGTGAACTAGAGGTGAAATACCTAGGTGACACCAAGGTGAGAAACTAGTGTGGAAGTAAAGGCAAAGTGCCGGGTAGCAGAAAAGTTTGGGAAAATGTAAAAAAAATATATTAACTATGTATGCCAGGATTTGGAAAAGGGGGATAGAAAGCGTGGATGACAATATATTCATTTTAAATAAGAAAGAGGTATATAAAGAAGTGGTCATTTTTGCCAAGTTCATATGAGCTTTGCTATGTTAAAGCTACTGGCTGATAAAAAAAATAAATTACTAGAAAAGGTAAATCAAAATCTAAACTAACTGCAACTTAATTAATGAATATTGTGAAGGAGACGAAAGATTTTGAGGTAGTGTGATCTTTAGAAAAGAGAAGGCACAAATTATATAGGAATAAAAGGGATCTGTAGGAACAACGTATGCAGAATAATGTTCAGCAGGAGTGACATTTAAGGTAAGCCAGGACTTGAGCAATGTTTGTAATGTTAGAATGAGTAATAACTGTTGAAAAAGAAAACATATGCATAATTCAATGAAAAAGCTTTACGGTGTCTTGTTTTCAATTACTGTTATTTGTATCCATGTCATGGTTAAAATTGTATGAATTCATTAAAAAAATTTTAAAAAAGTAACCATTCAGGACCTTTCACTTTTTTCATTTACACAGTGTTTTTTCTGCCACATATTAGGAAGATCCCAGCACTTATCCCCATTTTATACAGTAATCAGCCTCAGTATGAATGACCTAGGATGGTCAATTTAAACTCTGCAGCTTTCAGTGTTTGTCACCGCCCCAATTTTTTCATTCTGAGTCTGTGTCTTACTGATCTGAGCAAAGAACTATAAACAGCTACAGTAAACTTGCAAAGAGTTACTTGTGGGAGAAGTTTTTATACAAAGAACAGTGATAAGTTGTAAACATGATAATTTAATTGAGGAAGGGTTGGCATAATGGCTAACGTCTTAACCTCATAGTTACAAGGAACAAGGTTTAATTCTGACCTCTGACTAATTGGGGGCTGGCATAATAGTTAACATATTTACCTCATGGATAAAATGTACAGTGTTTGACTCTTACCTTTGAGGGAAATTGGCTAGATTTAAAATGGCCCTCAAGGGCAACTAGCCTAGTACTTATCTATAAACTTATGTTTCCAGTGATTTTTTTTTCCATTTGCCTAGAAAATTAAGCACAGAATCAAACATTCACATAGCTGCCACTAACTTGCTAGTTATCTCTGTAATGTGATAACTTTCAGTAACATTGCATCTGAAATTGTTTAAAGAACAATTCTTAGATCATGTTTTTGTACTGAATAAAATGTAAGTGGACAAAAAAATGTTTTACCAGCTTAAAGAAAACCCAGATCTGAGTGTTTCAGTTGAAAAGAACCAATGTGTTTGTTTTCACTGCAATCTAAACTCAAATGAGCCTGAGCACTGTCTGTAGAACTAAACAGATGGAAAACCCAAGATGGCTGAAAGACTGAAAAACAAAATGGCACCTATATGGCAATCCCTGTGATGGCCTTTTTGGGTATAATAAATTACAATATAATTTAAAACAATCAGAATGATTATGTTGCACATTAGTTCATAGAATATAAAGGTATGATGGAAAAAATGTATACACTTTCAAGTTTAAGGTGGAGTTTTGCTTTAAGTAGTAAAAAATCTTAGTTTCCAGTGGGGCTCCCACACTCTTTCATGGGTGTGAAAGTTTCCAGCTTATTTACCACCTCTGCTCATTCCTTCAAAGAACATGATAAGGCAGATGTAGCCCCCATTTGGCTATTTGCAATTAGTCTTAATTTTCTATAGTTGTATCAAAAGCACTTAAATAATGAAAAATATGAACACGTATCAGTTTGTTGATTTATTCAACAAATAACTCTTTATAAAGAAACTTTTATTCAGTGGTTAAGGAGTTCTTTATGCCACTGTACTACCATCAACAAGACACAGTTTTAGGATATAAATCTGTGGGCACTGGCTAACAATATACACTGGAGAAAATGTTACCTAACAGAGACAAATTAACAATATGAGATATGAACAGTAAAATATAAATGTCGGACTCTTCATGATCTTAAATAACAGGTACAACTAGCATCAGTCAATGCAAAATGTTGGTTCTCACCAGACGCTGCATCAATAATTGTTAGATATTTCTGATCAATAAATGAGAAAGTATAAGGCTGCTGCCAAGTAGGAAGACAGTGATTTTTTTTTAATGCATAGGATAATCAAACAAGCTCTTAACACTGCAAAACATAAGCAGACAGTAAAAACAGGTGATAACAATTTTAAAGTGCAAATGAAATAGGGAAATGCATATCAAACAATATATATCAATAAAGAAACTGCATAGCAGCAGTCATAATACAAGACAAAACAATGTAGACTAGAGTGGCATGTATGATAGCAACAATAATTCACTTTGGGCAGTTGGAGACAAAACAGATATTTTCATATTTATAAACAAAGGTTTGTATGGGGTAAACAAATTTAACCTCACACATTAGTTGTACTAACTACAGAACTGTGTAATTCTGTCTGAAGAGACGTCTATGCAAGACAGTCTGCATTCTAGTATGCATGCAGTTGTGTGGCAAGCCATACCATTCAGTATATTCAAAATGTTAAGTTACACAAAGTGCAAATGGCAAGCAAACTATGTTTTGTATTTTAATGTAGTTTTCACTTTCCTCCGTGCACATGGTATGAACTGTGCTACATTTTAAAACTGCACCTGCTGTATGAAATAAATTGAAAGTTTTCAGCATTTCTAGGTAATGTATTGATGGGGTTAGCTTTCATTCTAAATATAATGGAATTGCCTGTCACAGACAGGCTGAAATGTCTGTGTGGTGTTTTATAACATGCGTATATCTAAATAGATTCAAAATGTTTACAATACATTTCACATCTTCTATTGAATACCAAGACATTTTATATTTTTGTGCCTACATACCACAACAGAGGAACAAATAGTAAGTATGTTGGGCAATAAGTCTGCTAAACAGTACATAATGCTACTTGCTTCGAATTAGCTACATGCTTTAGGCATATGTTTAATTTTATCACTATCTACATACGGACTACTTAGTTATTTGCAAATAACTTAACTAAGGCAAGGATGTCAGATCACCCAGGAAACAAAACAGTTATCTAACCTGGTTAACAATGTGACATGCACAACACTTTAATACATAATAATTACTATTTACCATTTTGTCTGTTATAGCAGGTAAAATATGAATGATTTAGATAATCACCTTATTAGATTTAATGTGCATACTAGCTGTTATATGCAGTAAAAGCAAGCTAAAAGGAATGTTACCTACTAAGTTCTTTTGTTGACAACTACACTTATATAACCATATGGCAGCGATCAAACCCAAGGCTTTTTAGAAAACTAAGAGGAGGAAAGGACCAGCTGACACGATTGCCATTTGAATGATATCTATCATAAAGCAATTCATTTTTATATTTACTGACAACATGGCAATACAATTCAATATGGAACAGATGTTACCTTTATTGTAATTTATATTTAAATGATAACACTATAACACAGATTGGCTCTAGACGAATCGCATACTTTTAAGGCAAACTATGTGTGCTTGGAAAAAATAGATGCATTATACTTTGCTTGCATTTTAGCATTTTGAAGTAAAACATACAATGTAAAAATTATATATTTTATTATTTTTTATGTAAAATGTAGACTGTGAAAAACATATATAGGTCATGGGGCTCTATTAGAATACATTATTGACATATTTTACAACATTGGATGCCATGGATAGCATCATCTCTGCTTTATTTTTAAGATATCCTGTTCATGTCTTTCTTTTATGTACTTTCACAAAAAAATAAGTATTATTTTATTGCCTGAGGTAGATATCAGTATGTCCATTTTTGCTATCTTACGATAAATAAAAAGTATATGTTGCCCATTATAACTGACAAGCATTAAATCATACCCTTCCGTTAAAAAAAAAAAAGATTTTTCATGGGTGCAAAAGTAACAAAGTATTTCATTATGGCAAATGATGTTTTCTCAATCCCTGCAGGCAGACAGAAAAGATCTATGAATAAAATTCTAAAAGCAAAAATGAAAAGTATTACTTGATTTCAAGGATATTGTACTACTATGCATATAATATCAGCATTCTCAAGTGTGGGAGGAGTGCCTTATTTATCACGTATTGTATTACTTATCTTACTGTTCAAGGCTGTGGGGGCGGCCACGGTGGTGCAGTGGTTAGCATTGCCGCCTCACAGCAAGAGGTTCTCCGGTTCGATCCTCGGCTGGGGTGCCTTCTGTGCGGAGTCTGCATGTCCTCCCTGTGGTCGCGTGGGTTTCCTCCGGGTGCTCCGGTTTCCTCCTACATCCCAAAGACATGCTGCAGGTGGATTGGACACTCTAAATTGGCCCTAGGTGTGCGTGTGAGTGTGCCTTCTGTGGAAGGTTGGGCGCCGGGCTGGCAACTCGACACCGTAAAACTCCACTGCCATTCAATGTGCGGACAAGGTGATCCGCTGTGGCGACCCCTAACCGGGAAAAGCCGAAAGAAGAAGAAGAAGAAGACTGTTCAAGGCTGTGAAGTAAAACAGTCACTGTGATAAATCCCTCCATCCATATCCCCTTTAGTGTAAAGTAAATGTTTTGCATATAGCACAGGCAATGTCTGGTGATGCAAACTATTACTTTTTAGGCACACCAATGTCATACTAAAATTCCATGTTGTTTCCTGCTAGTCTACTGTCAAAAGAACTGCATGACATCAAGCTATTGTTCTGTTTTATTCAGCAAACTTTACATCATTACCTAATTGTTCTAAAATTCATAATACAACAAACACTGTAACATATCTTTTAGTGACCAATTGCCCTTTTTTCCAAAACTAACATGTTGTGGTGTGTGTGTGTGTGTGTGTGTGTGTGTGTGTGTGTGTGTGTGTGTGTGTCTGCCTCTGTTATCTATCTGTAGAACATTTAGAAATATATTAAAATATAATATTGCCACCCACTTCAATGAATACTTCACCAAATTTATCCTTGCCCCCACCAATAATAATTCTTCCACTTCAGAGCTTAACCTAGCTTCAGTACTTGTAGACCAGAATCACTTCTCCTTACAACCTGTCCCAGCTAGCGCTATATATAAATATCTGAATGGACTTAAATCCACAACCTTTGCCGCTGATAAATTACGTGCAGAGTATCTAAAAATTGCAGCCAAAGCCATCTCCTACCCAGTATCTATACTTATTAATCACTCCTTATCAGAACAAGCCATTTCTTCTCTGTGGAAAATGTCTTAAATTATATCACTCCACAGAGGAGGCAACTCTGTGGATTTATCTAACTACAGTCCAACTGCCATTCTATCCCCATTATCTAAAATCCTTGAAAAATGTTTACACTCCCAAATAATAAGCTATCTCCTCTCTAATAATCTTTTATCCCACACCCAGCACAGATTCTGTCCCAATCATAGTACTACCACAGCCCTTACTAGCTTTACCAATACAGCTAATAAACAACAAAATAATGGTAACCTAGTATCCACTGTATTTCCAGATCTCTCCAAAGCCTTTGATACTGTCTACCGTCCCAAGCATCTTTCTGCTCTCTCTCATCTATATCTAATCCACTCCACTCTAACCTGGTTTCAAGACTATCTATTCAACCACCAACAAGCAGTAAAATGGCTAAATACCTTTTCTCCCCTCCTACCTGTCACCCCAGGAGTCCCCCAAGGATCCAGCCTTGGACCTCTTCTCTTCAACATATTCACCAACCAACTCCATAAAGCTACATGCCACCCCAGTCCAGTATGCGGATGACTCCACTCTAATCTGCTCCACCCCATCACTCCCTCACCTCCAGGAATTTACATAAGAATACTTTACTGCTGTTGAAACCTGGTTACTTAACTCTCGGCTAATACATAACTCCAAAAAAACACAGCTAATGATATTCTGTCCCACCAGAGCCTTAGAACCCCTAGCCCCTTTCACATTATTCTCAGTTAATAACACCTCAATCACACCTGTTCAACACACCAAACTACTAGGAGTTACCATAGATCACAACATGAAATGTGACACTCACATTTCTCAGACAATAAAAAAGTCCATAAAAAACTCAGAACCATATACAGATGTACTTTCCTCTCTACTCTATGCTTCCCCCATACTCATCAACCTAAACAAAGCATACAAACTAATCACTTCCTACTATAAAATAGCAAAGTTTGCTACTGACTCACTCATCAGGAAACATCACTGTCTAGCTGTCAAGTAGCTGTCCTATTTGGGTCTATATCATATATTCGAAATTTCAAAATGTCGAACACCATATGTTCAAACTTGGAATTTCGAAGATTGAAAACATCGAATGCTCAGAATAGCAAATTTTTTCCCAGGGAGAAAAATTTGCTGTTCCGAGAAACATACACCCAACACAAGCACACCAAAATAAATAAATCACACAAAAACATTTAACAAAACCCAACCCCATACTAAACCACACATACATTACTAACTATCCACTTACCTTAACCTGCATCCTAACCCTAAGGTCCGTAACTATCGCACACATACCCTACAAATCTATACACAAACAAACTAATTAATACACACATATACTGTTAACAAAACACAACCCTACACTACACCATACATACATTACTAACTATCCACTTACCTTAACCCGCACCCTAACCCTAAGGTCCGTAACTCTCGTACCACAGTGGAGGAAATAGTGAAGCCACTGAATGGCCCACCAAAATCTTGCCCTAGGAAAGTTTTCGATGTTCAGGGGCTTCGCTATTTTCACCATTCGATATTTGGGTTCGATGTTTTCACATTTGGCATTGTGCCTCTTTGGAATTTTGATATAGACCCATCCTATTCATATATAACCAGCTTTCTATAGCCCATCAAATTCTGTATGATCCTGACAGAGTTCCTGCACTTCGAGGCCTACTTAAAATCTACTCTAACAAATGCCTTTTAAGTTCCATCAACAAAGCCCTGGCTGACATAGCCAAAGGCAACAATAATTCTGGGGACTCCCT
Organism: Protopterus annectens; assembly: GCF_019279795.1. Lineage (NCBI taxonomy): Eukaryota > Metazoa > Chordata > Ceratodontiformes > Protopteridae > Protopterus > Protopterus annectens. The sequence goes on from NC_056733.1 coordinate 402,184,089, forward strand.
ATATTCTGCTTTTGTTGCAAAGATATGGAATTCCATCCCCGTAGATATATGGTCCACAGAAAACAAAAATATTTTCAGAAAACCTCCTTTGGTCCCATTTAAACAGTTCTTGGATATGTAACTGTTCCAACCTTGGGTAGGATCACTTAACAGGTTAATACTGAATGTGAATCCTCTAAGACAACTTACAATAATCACTATCTATGTTTTTACCCATAAATGTGTGATTACTGCATTAACCAGTGTTGAATGTAACCATATGGCTGTATAATTGTTCCAACAATCGTATTGTTTACATATATATATATATATATATATATATATATATATATATATATATATATATATATATATATATATATATATATATATATATTATGCTCCTTGCTTTATCTACCTTCCAGAATCTGTACTGTACTCTATTAATTTGTGAATTGTATTTACTCTATTAATCTCTGTGGAGCTTTTCTCCCTGGGCCTCCGCTGAAAATGGGATTCACACCCAGTCAGACTCTCCTAATTAACAAATGTAAAATAAATAAATACTAAATAAATAAGGGCTCCCTATTGTAATTCCAAGAATTGTTAACTTTTGAGTCTCAGAATTATGAAAATGCAAGAGAACCATTTATGTGTAGCATTGCTTTTCTCTATTTAAAGTTGTCTGTGGGGGGGGGGGGGAGTCCTCCTACAACCCTTCACATTTCCCAAACTTATATATACCAACTACAAAATCACCATACCTCAGATGGCATGGAATACTCAAAGAAACAGCAATCTCAGGCTTATAAAGTCTGCAATTTCACACATTCAGTCTTGTTTTTCTGGGGCACACAGTTATGAGTCTTGGAATTTTAAATGGTTACCAAAATAAACACATGCCAAGTATTTTCTAGGGGTCAGAAGACCCCATAATGCTCTATGTGGTGAGATATGACTCCCCTCTCTGCATCTGTTATGAACAACAGTGAAAAAAGGGCATATTTTTTAAAAGGACATATTTTCTAATCCCCCATCAGATCCTTTGAATAGACACTGAATCAACTAGCACATTCTCTCCCTAAAATAAAGATCAGAAAATTTAGGGTTTAAAGTAAAGATTTCTGAGAAGATACTGTCACAAGACTCAGGACGTTCCATATAAAACCTGCTCTAAGTTTTTGGGTGTCATCTTATGACCCACACTTTTGCTTACAGTAAATGTTAAATTGTATCTAAACCAGGTCCACTGGCAAACAGGGAGAAAGCCTGACTATGACCCAGATGTCTCAGGTTCAATTAGTATGTCATGGTGACTGCTGGACTTGTCAGAGGAAAGGGGAAGATGTAGCATAACAGGCTGTGTGGAACTGCATGCCCAGGGTGTACGTTCCCATGGTACCAGTGGATACTCAAGAAAAGATTGGGAGTGCTGGCACCTGTGGTGCTGAGCTGACTTTAGGGGTTACATCACCTGGAGGAGCAAGTCACATGATCTCAATGATGTCCATTCCATGTTACAGAGCATGTGCCATGGGGTTAAGGCTAAAGAAATAAGAAAAAAAAATCCTGACATCTGCCTAAATAATGGCCCCATCAGTCAACTTTTACCACCCCAGTGAATACGGGATGAGAAGGCCAAGTGCCTGACAGGGTGGCTAAAGTTTGCCAGGCTGTCAGGGAAAAATGGCACAAAAAAGTTATATCCAGCTATAAATGCAGTAGTAAGTACAAGTCTAGTATGAAATATGAAACTACAAACTTTACATGAAGTTGCCCATGCTTTCTATGCTGAATCAAAATGTACCAAAGCACAATACTTTAAAACACAAAACATTCAGAATTATAATATCTGTGGGGCACCTTATCGGGGTCAGTTTCTACCACTGCTCTATTTTCTTATTATTTGGTTTTCTGTATGTCACAGGTATATTTATGCTGGCAACGATTAAACAAAAAATAAGAACATAATGCCAATGTTTTTCATGTTGTCTTTGGTCTTAACATAGTAAATTTAAAAGATGAGTGTTCACATTTCTCTCTCTCTAGTAATACACTTCTGTGTATTGTAATGACATATTATTCACACCACTGAGTGTACTCTCTGCAATCTACCTGCCTGAGTGGGATTTAGTATGATACAATTTCAGAAAATAAAAAGAACTTAAGACTGTGATTTAGTTGTGTGTCTAAACTAACAACAAATAAAGATTGCCATGGTAGGGTGTTTAATCTAGTTGTAGAGGAGATGGCCTAAAGAAACAGTTCAGTATAAGGGGCTGTCTAAATGAGGAAAATTAAGACGACAACAGAATTATATCCTTTGAAGGGGAGTAGACCACCATGTCCACAATGTTTACACAACTTTAGTGTCTTAACCTAGGGGGACACACTTTAGAAAACAGACAATGATTTCTTTCAGAAAATTAAAAATGCTTTACCGATAAGTTTGGGTTAATATAGATAGCACAACTGTATATAGCTTGACCATAACTACATTATACTGTATACACAACAAAAAGAAACTATGATTAAATGCAATGCTTAATAATGCATAGATAAAAATGTACTGGATATTATGAGATATGATATTGGGCCGGATTTACGAATTCTTGTACGGAGTGTAAGAGTAGTGTAAGACAGCAGACAGGCAATATGTCTGCCGAGCGATTCAGCAATAGCCGTCAGGGGCATGCATGAGAGCTTCTAAAGCTACTCTTGCACAGACAGTGTATGGTATGCAAATTACCTCATTTGCTGCTGAAAGCTATGCAAATGAGGTAAATTTGTGATCCAGGAAACACTAACCTGTCCGTGTTAGAGTAGTGTTATCTGCAGAAATGTACTCCATTGGTAACGGAGTACCATTCTGCAAATAGCTATATGGAGCTATGACAGCTCCAAATAAAGGATGCATCTAGTTGAGGAAGCATGCCAATGGCCAAATATAAGTCCATTGGCATTTGCAAATTTGCAAATGTTGTAAATCTTTAAAATCTAATTTTGTTTCCCCCGATTGCCGATGTTTAAGTGTAGCGCAGCGGCGTGCAAACATGCTGCGCTTTAAATAAAATGAAAAAAAGTGAAAAATAGCCACAAATGTGCATTTTCACTAAAACGCTTGTTCTGCCATGCAGGTGAATGGTAAGCTGAAAACAAGTTTAGAGTAGTGTTTGATAACGGGAGAAGCTCAGTGTGAGAGATGTAACCAAGCATTAGTAGGCAATCCTACGCAAATGAGGATAAGGATAGTGAATCCCAATTTTCCCCGGCATGTGAGCCATGTCCCTAGAGTGTAAATGTAAGAGTAGGGTAGTAGTAGAGTAGAAGATAGGTGACATCATGAGGGGGTATGTCTGAAAGACTGTAAGGTGATTGGAGCACAGTGGCTTGTGTTTGCCATGAGTTGCTCAGGATTGCAAGAGGCATGTTCACAGTGGTACTAGCTGAAAACAAGAAACCAAAGGTGTATGCCATGGATATATCTGAAATGTCTTGCAAACGTGCTTACACCATGTGTGCACGTGTGCGAGCATGTGGGGGCGTGGGGGCGCATGTGCGCTTGTTTGCGCACCACTGCCCCTTGTGGAAACAGAAAGGGAAAAGTAAGGAAAAGAAGTAGTAGGAAGTTAACCAAGGAGAACTAGCAGAGCTGCCAGGTGAAATATATCAGAATCAGCCAATTACACAGGCAGTCGACTAGCCCAGCCCAGCCCAGCACTTTAAACTCTGCAAACAGCAGTCTAATCTGTTTTTTTCACAAGAACTCTGCAACACTGCAGTATACAAAGAGTGAAAACTTAAAAAGCTTAAGGCTGACAAAATGTTAGGGGCTGCTATTGCTATCATAAACCAACATGTTCAAGCTGCTGAGGGTGGTGATGTTGTGAATGCTGCTGAGCAACCCATGGTGAGGAGATGGAGAAGAGTGTACAGACCCAGGGTAACCTACCAGGGGCTGGAGATAGTGGAGCACTATAGAGTGGACAGGGACCTCCTGCAGCAAATTGTTGAGGTGTGCCGGCCACGCCTCACACACAGAATCAACAGAGGGGAACCCATCCCAGTGGCTACCAAGGTATGTGTTGGCCTATGAATACTAGCTAAAGGTACCTTCCAGAGACCAACTGGTGATATGATGGGGGTTTCACAGGCATCAGCATCCAGGGTACTGCACCAGTTCCTGGATGCCATGTCAACACATGTCGGAGAGCATGTATATTTCCCTAATTCCAGTAAGACATTGGCCAGCAATATGCATCTTTTCCACCAAATAGCAGAATACCCTGAGGTGGTGGGTGCAATAGACTGCATGCACATACACCAAATAGCAGAATATCCTGAGGTGGTGGGTGCAATAGACTGCATGCACATACACATCAAAGCACCACCCGGTGAGCGGGGTAGTGTCTACATCAACCGCAAGGGCTTCCCCTCCATCAACTGCCAGGTCGTGTGCGATGCCCTCGGCATAATAATGAATATGTGTGCTGGCTGCCCTGGAAGCTATCACGATTCCCACATCTGGCAGCTGAACCAGAGATTTGACAATGGGGACATCCCTGACGGTCACCTAGTGGGGGATGCTGGATACGCACTGGTGCCGTGGCTGATGACACCCATCAGAAATGCACACACACCCGAACAAGAACTCCATAATGAGGCACATGCACAAACAAGAAACATTATTGAGCATGTGTTTGTGATGCTCAAGTCACGGTTCCGGTGCCTGGACACATCTGGTGGAGCCTTGCTGTACTCACCAACTACATGTACCCAAATTGTCATGGTATGTGCCATGCTACACAATATGATCCTACGAAAACAGCTGCAGCAGGAACAGCATGGGGTTGGGCCAAACAGCCCCCCACCATTGCCAAGGCCTGCACAGGCACAGCGTGACTCGGAGGAGGAACAACCTGAGCCTCCCCCAGTAGGCAGAAGGAGGTGTGCCCAGTATGCCCTGGCCTTGGCAAAGAGGCAATACATAGCACATACACTGACCCAGTAGGAACCCTGGAAATGACACCTCTCTCTGACTCGCACATACAATAAAAGGGATGCTTAACTTGACACTACCTGTTTTCAAACATGTATAGGGAGTGTACTATGTGCAACAGACATAGGCAGCCCTGCAGCACCACCTGAGGCATGATTGCCCTATTTTAAGCAATACAAAGCTCTGTTAAACACATTTTATGACTATTTACCATATTTAAGCACAATTGCGCAGAGCTGTGCACTGAGCAAACTAGCGCAAAGTTGGGCAACGTTGGGCAAAGTCAGGCAAAGTCGAGCAAAGTCAGGTAAACATGCTCACACCTGCTTTACTGTTCCTTAACCAGTCAGGTCTGCAGGAAAATAAAAAGCAGTGACAGGGCTCGAACTCAGGATACTGTGCACTACAGTCACAGTACTGAACCACTAAGCCATGACAGCATTTCACTGGCACAGACACAGCAGGGCAATTGTAACTAACGCAAACACAAACAAATGCTGTATCATGCCCTCTGAACCCTCCCCCCCCCAGGCCTATGCAGACAGATAACAGCAGGCCAGGCAGTGTGATGTGGGTTGGTTAGGCTATGAAGTCACAAACTAATACACATGAAATTGGAAGCTAAGTTCTGTAGTACAGTAGTATGCCTCAAGCCAGTACGATAGGCAACAGTACAGACTGAAATGGAGTACATGACATAGCAGTGCAGGCCTAGCAAATGTGTATAAGTGTCAGGTGAACCACTCATCCTATGTACACCCACAGTAATAATCAGGTGTGCCCAATGGGTAGAAATGTACAAATAATAGATGTCCCCCCTGCATTCGGAAATGTTGATAAGTCTATGCAAAGTGACTCATGGAAGCCCTGCAGGCAGAGTGCTTCCTGTTGATGTACAACACAAAGGTGAGCCCTGAAGGAAAATACAACTTGATTTTTCACACACATATAGTATACATGTCCATACTGGGCATGCTCACACACTTCAACAAATTTAGCAAATTTCAGCCAACAACATACTGAAAGGTCATACTGGGCATGCTCACACACTTAAATAAATAAAGCAAATGTCAGTCAACATACTGAAAGGTCATACTGGGCATGCTCACACACTTAGGCCATGTCTGAGTACAGCAGTGGGCCACACATATCTGGCAGTTGCAGTTCTTACCCCAGAAACTTGTCACTATTCACCAATCCTGCCTTGCGCCACAGTTATATGAAAACAGACCCATATAATATATTAGACTCCTGTCATAATCAAACTATGTACTACAAGTACTGAACTTGTTCAGAGAAAGTGAAAATTCAAAGAAGATCAATAAATCTCTGATCAGTATCATCAATAAACAATGAGCACTCCTAACATTATCCAATCCATGTTCTGGCAAAAATATTGTCAAAGAGTCCATAGAGAACCATGAAGCTTTCTTTCGCAATGTCATATATATCAATGTAAACACATATATGTTCTGAGTCAGTGCAAACTGTAAAGGAATACATGTACATGACTGACACTGCCAACATCTTGTCAGACAGGTTCATACATATTTTCCCCCCTCTCACTGAAAAAGGGCCCATTATCATACATGGAGATTGTGAAAACCCATAAATCACATATACAATGGTTAAACAGCACTTTCCAAACCTAAAAAACATGGTGACTATGGGATGACATGGTTTCCCTAGCTGTGTCATATGTGAACTTCAAAACCAACAGACCCTGCACCTGTACAGTCTGTTGAGACTCACCCTCTGTACAGAATATGAAACTGTTGAATGCATTACAGCAACATTTGGCACACTCCACAAGTGTTGGTGCACAATAGACCATAGGAACTATTGTCTTATAAGCCTATTAAGCCTGATCTAAAAGGCCATGGAGTCCATCATGATAGAACTCATAAACAGAGCTATTGTGAGCCTACAAACACCCAACCCTACCAATTTCGGTTTGGTCAGGGGCAGATCATAGTTCCCAAACCTGCTAGACTGTTTTCAAGGCAATCACCCAGGACATACATCAATGAAATGATACTTTTCAGAAATACAGTAAAACACACGAGGGCTATGTTTAGCAAAGTTTGTGGATGACTGCAAAAATGTTGTCATAATCGATGTTTGGGACAACAGAGACATCCTTAAAAAGGGCCTCAGTCAGACATATGTGGTGTAAAAGTCATGGCCTCGAGCTACAGTCATACAAATACCACATAGGTGCCAACACCCTAAATATGTAGGTGATAACAAGGGATCTATGTACACACGTGGATAGTCATCTCCACTTCCAGAAACATATTCACAAAGTGGTTACAAAATCATGCTATGTGTTCCCACAAACTGCCAAAGTATTTGCATGTAGGCCAAAGGAGGTTCCCTCTACTCATCAGTCATCAGACCCATCAGAGAGTAGCACAACACACTTGTGATGACTCTGACTGTGCGCACCCTCAGCAGCTGGAAAGACCACTGAAGTACCTCAACAAGAGGATTACTGGCCTCAAACAGTTGCCCCATGCACCAAGACTGAATATAACTCAATCTGTACTCTATTGCATACTGTCTACTCAGGAGATCTCTGCCCAACAGACAGGTCCATGTCCAATGCAGAACTGATGTACATGCGCTATCTGAAGTAAACCCAAGTTCACTGTACCACATGCTCTAGGGATATCATCATCACAACATTAAATAGAACATGTTGGAGGGACACATTACTAACTCACAGACTTCCCTTGCTTTGGAACAGGCTCCCAACCGACATTAAACAGAGACCCTCACTGACACTCTTCCAGAGGAGCCTTGATGAGTGTATGTGAAACTGAACTGTCACACCATGAATCACTTCATCAGCTCTACTACACAGAGGCCTAGGGAACTAACTCCATGGGTGGTGATAGCTGCACACTCTGGCCGTACTAATATATGCCTTCAGGCAGATAGCCTATTACCCACCTATGTACCTCTATATATATATGTAGGGGACACAGTATAATCAGCCAAAGATGGATGGGCAGAGATGTGTGTAAGAGGGTGACCATGACAGGGAGCCATCCAGGACCATCTCACCCAGCACACATCCCAATGGCACGAAAGACATGAGGTGCACATCTCTCCCATTGTACATAACAACCACTAGTATCTGTAAGCATTACAGTGTATGTGGTCCATGTGCCTGCTGTACAACATGACTGTACAATGAAGTCCACATCAACTATCTGTAGACATGTACCTGTCACACAGGTTCATAGGTATGTAGAAGAATATCTCCACGAAGGCATATATCAGCCTACGCAAGTTGGGCAGCTTTCACCACACCATTGGGTAGTCTCCCAAGGCCTAGTTCTAATAGTTAGTACCCTAAGCCCCTTTCTAGTGGGGTTGATGATGTGATGCCTGGTATGAATTGTCTGTTTCCCATCCACTCATCAAGGTTCCAATTGAATAGTGTCAGCAAGGGGTTCTGTCTGATGTACATTGGGACTCTGTTCCACAGTAAGGCAAGTGTCTGGGATGGTACTCTATCCCACCAGCATGTTATATTCATCATTCTGATGAGGTTCCTATCTCTGGAATGTGTAGGGCGACTCAATGTTGTTATGTGCAGATGGAGCATGTTCAACAGTTATGTGTTGGACATGGCTCTGTATGTTAGGCAGAGTGTGCCTCTGAGTAGGTGGTATGCAACGAAAAACAGATTTAGTTTTACCAGTTGTGTTGCTTAACACAACTGTTTGGGGCCAGTAATCCTCTTGGTGAGATACCTATGTGGTCTCTACAGCTGCTGGATATGCTAAGTCGAGTACATCCAAAATTGTGCACTGTACTCAATGATGGGTCTGATGATGTAAAAGTAGAGTGCCAACACTACCTCTTTGGATTCTGATGCAAACCCTTTGTTGATTAGGTGGGCCACACAAGATCACACAATCACTTTGGCAAAATGGCTGGCAAAGGAAAGATGACTATGTACATGTGTCCCCAGATCCCTTATCACCTTGTCATTTTTAAGGGGGGTAACACCCATGTGGTAGTTTGTGGGTATTGTGCTTTCAACAAAGAGGATCACTATGCATTCCTCCACAGTGAGCTTGAGTCCATGATTCTGACACCACACATCTGTCTCATAGAGTCCCTTCTGGAGAATATGTCTGTCTTCTGGGAATCTATTACGGCAAACACTTTACAGTTCCCAGCAAACTTAGTCAACCACAACTCTCCTGTGTTGGCATGTACATTTGAGAAGTCTATACCAAACAGGAAGGTCCCCAGGACTGAATCCTGGGGAACACCAGTCATTACCGGTGTAGAGTCTGACATGTAGCCAGCAACTCGTAATGTGTGGGATCTATCTGTGAGCCAGTTTGCAATCCATCTTGTGATGTATGGATTCATGGCCAGGTTGGTGAGTTCATCTATGATACCTGACTGAGGAATGGTGTCAAAGGCCTTAGTGAGGTATAGGTAGGCTGTGTGGAGCTCATTTCAATCATCTGTAGCCTGGGTAACTGTCAAAGAAATCCTCCCAGTTTAGGAGGTGTGGTCTGCATTTGATGAAGCCAAACAGGGTGTGCTTAACTGTGCTCAACTGTGTGAAGGTTCCCAATCTCTGTATCGTTGACTACCATTATGATTGGCTCCATTGCCTTGCAGAACACACTCATCAGGCTCATAGAGCATGAATGCCAAGGGATTTTTGTGGCCCCACCCCTGTGGAGTGTGAAGAACATTGCTGTGCAACATTCTATGGGCACATATCCTGTAGAGAGCATGTAGAGAGAGGGTGTAGGTATCCTTGATGAATATGGATACATCCTCACCCTATGTGCTATGATTCAGGTTCTGATGCTGGAAGGTATGGAATGAGTAGTATCCTGGTAGTGCTGGCATGATGTCTGGAGCGTTGAACTAGGTTACTGATACTGCACAGATATCAATAGTCTCCATAATGAGAAGTGCCTCAAGTGTGTGCATCTTGAGGCTGAGACTTCTGACAATGAGTAGCATTTAGCTCACTTTGTGGTTATTTGTGTTGGTTACGGGGTTTGGTTTGTCCTGCGTGACCGGTGTTCCACACCTGTCAGCACCTTATTGGTCCCATCAGACCATAAGCTAATTACCCTACATATCCACATCCTGGACCCACACCCCCATTAAGGAAACCATGTTAAAAAATGTCTCCAAAGCCAACTTCATGCTTCTTAAGACAGAAGTGCTGAACTGCAGGACACCCATGCAGATGGACAATACAGTTACAACTACTGAACCCTTCACAATTGCACTTTATAAGCACTTACATGACTACATGCATTGTGCTATCCCAAACAGAACCAAGACGCTATCCTCCAAGAAAAGGAAGCCAATCTGATGTTCCACTGCCATAAACAAACTGCACAACAGAAGGAAAATACTGTTGCAAAACAGGGTAAAAATCACATGAGGGGAGGAGCTCCATGGTCCACATCAGTAAGAAGCTGTGATCCATGATAAAATCCTCCAAAGCTAGTTATGAAAACAAAATCGACACTGAATTTAAAGACAACTACAAAGCATTGTATAGCTATGTCAAGAATCTCAATGGCAACACTCAGATCTGCTCTGAGTTACAGCACAATGGCACTAAATATACAGACCCAACTGATATTGCCAACATCCTGGCAGATAGGATCAGTGCTAACTTTACCCCCCTCTCACCCATGAAAGAGCATATCTCTATAACGGAAGACTGCAAAGTTGCTGTCATCACGGCTGCACAGGTAAAAAAACACTCTCCAAAGCCAGGAACACAGCATCCATGGGACCAGATAACATCCCAGGCTGTGTTCTACACAAACTACAGAACGAACAGGCACCACACCTACGTACCAAGTTCAGTCATAGCCTCACCTCAGGCTTTGTGCCTGCTGAATGGCGCACAGTGATGGTTATTCCACTACACAAGGGGGGAGCCACCATGGACCCCAGGAACTAGTGCCCCATTAGCCAGATGAGCCTGCTCTGCAAGGCCATGGAATGTATCATCATATAACTTATAAAAAAAGACATTGGTAATCTCCAAACTCTGGACCACAACCATGTTTGGTTTGTAAAAGGCAGATCATGTCTCCTAAACCTGATAGACGTCATTGAAGCAGTCACCAGAACTGTAGACAAGGGTAAGGTGGTTCACACAGCCTATATAGATCTTGCCACACCTTTCAACACCATCCCCCACTCTGGAATTATACATAAATCCACTAAACTAGGTATAAATCGCTATGTCACAAGATGGGTTGCCAACTGGCTAACTGACAGAACACACACTGTGAAAGTAGCAGACTCCAAGTACGACATTGGACCAGAGACAAGTGCAGTGCCACAGGGTTCAGTCCTGGGTCCTGTCCTGTCTGGTATCTACTTCCCTGAAGTAAACTTTAACAAGGAAGGTCTGTGGCTAATGATGTTTCCTGATGACTGCAAACTAGGAGCCATAAACAAAACTACTGAAGATGTGGACATCCTACAAAATGGCCTCACTGAGACAGATGACTGCTGTGAAAGCCATGACCTCACGCGCTCGATACCAAAAAGTGCATTATCATCCCCTTTGGTAAAAACTCTGTAGCCATGAACTACAACATAGGCGGTAGTATACTTAACACTGAAAGTGTAATAAGAGACCTTGGGTCACAGGTGGACAGTGGGCACACCTGTAATAATCACATCCCTGCAGTAGTCAAGAAATCCTTCTACGTGGCACACCTCATCACAAAAGGTGTCTCATGCAGAATAGAAGAGGACATTGTTCCCCTCTACTCATCACTCACTAGATCCATAATAAAGTACAATGCCCCTTTTGCTATGTACCTCACAAGATATCTACAACAACTGGAAAGCCTGCAGAAATACCTCACAAATAGCATTAGCAGCCAAAAATACATGCCATACACAGACGGTCTCAAAATGCTCCAGCTGTACTCTCTCACATATCGCCTACTCAGAGGTGATCTCTGCCTAACATATAAAGCTATGTCAAACACAGAGCTGTTGGACATGCTCCACGTAAAACACTTAAAATCCCTCTGATCTTTGGCCCCAAAACCCAGGCCTTGGAGACCATGCAAGTGCAACTAACATTGGGGCAAAGCTGTTTATCAGATTGTAGCCTGCTACAGATTACCTACCTTCTCTCAGGAACCTCACTCAGTATTCCTGAGAACAGTGGAAAATATAAAGGTCCTACCAAACACCATTATATGAGGAGATTACAACTACCAAAACACCGACTGGGAGAATTATTCGTGTACAACATCCTTTGCCCAATGCTTCCTAGAGTTTAAAAACTCAAACGCTCTGGAACAGCTGGTCACCGCGCCCACTAGAGGTGACAACATACTGGACCTGATCATCACCAACATGGGGTACCTGTGTTCCACAACAGAGATAAACCCCTCACTGGTAATATCAGATCAAAAAGTAATCACACTGGACATCCACATCCCCCCCCCCCCACAGTCAAGGAAACCACTGTGAAGAAAATTTCTAAAGCAAATAGCACACTTCTCAAGACCAAAGTGGAAAATTCAAAAGCACCCTTGCTATAGGATAACGCTATACAATCTGCAGAATCATTTACAAGTGCCTTCTATGAGCATCTACAGGGATGCATGGATCGAGACATGCCAAATAAAACCAAGATGCACTCCTCCAAAAATAGGAAACCAATCTGGTGGTTGTCGCACATAAATAAGCTATACAACAGAAGGAGGGAATGAACACATGATAGAGGAAACTTCACATAAGGAAAGGCATCACTGGTCATTATTAGGAAGAAACAATGATCGCTCATAAAATAATCCAAGGCCAGTTTCTAAAAACAAATTGCCAAGCAATGTAAGAACAACAGCCACAAAGCCTTCGTTAGCTATACCAAACATTTAGGTGGCAACTCTCAAAAATGCTGTCAGCTACTGCAAAATGGAAAAAAGATACTCTGAACCAACTTACATTGCCCACATCCTGGGGGACAAGTTCAGTGCAAACTTCCCCCCACATCACCCCCAAAAGGGCCTGTGTCCATCCCAGAAGAATGCAGAGCACCAGACTTCATGGACATGCAGGTAAAAACAGCCCTCTCCAAAGCTAAGAACACAGCATCAATGGGACTGGATGGTGTCCCAGGCTGCGACTTACACCAGCCCCAAAAGGAACTACACCCTCACCTACATTCACTGTCCAGACTCAACCTTACCACAGGCTATGTACCCAAAGAATGGCATACAGCAACATTCATCCAGCTCCACAAAGGGGGTGCCACAACAGAACCAGGAAACCTTTGCCCTATAGGCCTACTTAGCCTGGTCTGCAAAGCTATGGAGCAAATTATCATGGGACCCATAAACAGAGACATTGGGGACCTCCAGACCCTGGACTCTACCCACTTGGCTTTGTTAAAGGTTGATCCTGGCTCCTAAACCTAGTTGACTTATTTGAAACAATTACCAAGGACATAGATGGAGGAGAAAGTAGTCCACACAACCCACCTGGACCTCATTAAGGCCTTTCGACACCATTTCCCACTCTGGCATCATGGACAAGCTTTCCAGCTTCAACATTAACAGCTATGTCATGGGATGGGTGGCCAACTGGCTCACAGATCAAATACACATGTTCACAGTTGCAGGTGCCGTGTCCGACTCTAAACCAGTCACAAATGGCATTCCACAGGTACTGGTCCTGGGATGCCACCTGTTCAGTAGATACTGCTTAGAGGTACAGACAAGCACAAGAGGAGTATGGCTGAACAAGTTTGCAGATGACTAACTGTGGTCAATAATCGACTCCACAGCTGACACAAACATCCTACAGAAGGGTCTTACAGAGACAGATACCTGGTGTCAAAACAATGCCCTCAAACAGAATGCCAAAGAATGCATAGTCATCCCCTTTGGATAAAACAAAGTGCACACAAATTACCACATAGGTGGTAATCCAGTATGTACGGAGAATGTAATTATGGCCCTGGGGACCAAGGTAGATAGTAAACTCTCCTTTGATGATCACATTGCCAAAGTGTCTACAAATTTCTTCTATGTAGCCCATCTAATATCACCTAATGTAACCCACTTTGTCTAGTCAGATGATGTTACCATCCTACAAATATACCTGTGGAAAGGAGAACTCCCAGTAATGTGTATAGCGCATTGTGTAAATGCGTACTGCTCTAATATCATAAGGTAGTTAGGTAGGGGTTTGAATCCTGCATTTGACAACTGTATGACAGTATGTGTATCTCCTTGTAGAGGAGCAACCTTTTTGGGGACAACTACAACACCTTAAAAGTGGTATACTTATCTTTGTCAAGTCTGATGATGTCACCATCCTACAAATATACCTGTGAAAAGGAGAACTCCCAGTAATGTGTATAGCACGTCGTGTAAATGCGTACTGCTTTAGTATCATAAAGTAGTTAGGTAGGGGGTTTCAATCCTGCACGTGGTGAGTGTTTGTGTGCTCTGTGTGTGTGACACAGTTGGTCACTGTGTTGTGGGTTTTGCTTTTACTACTGTATGACATACCACAATGACAACAGTATATGCATTGCACGTCAGGTAGCTGTGTGGCAAATACATATACGTACATGTGACCTCAATTATTTTATAGGTGGGAAGTCTGCTTTTTCCATGAACACATCTATTATCTTTGCCAGAGTGTGCTGCCACTTTCCAGACCTTAGGTCACATCTGTATGCTTGTGACAATCCCAGCCACTGCATTGATCCCTGACCCAGGTCATCCGTGTCACACACACTCATTACAGTTTCTATTGAATAGTGTGAGTGAGGGTTTATGCCTGAGGTATATTTCAGATCAGTTAAAATGCAGCAAAGTCTGTCAATGATGGCTATTCATTATATGTGTACAACAACCTTTGTGGATATGCATGCAGACCCATTATTGCTTATGTGATTCACCGAGGAATTTCAAAATACCTTTGGAAATGTGATTACCAAAGGAGAGATGATGTAACACTTGGCTGTATGTACATATCAGTACCTGTCAACATGTTGGGGGCTACTACCTATGTGGTACTGCGGGGATACTATGTTTTGTAAAGGTGGATGACCGCTTATAGCTTTACAGCATGGGTTTGACAACAGGTATCTGTCTGCATGATACCTTTGTGGAGGATGTGTGTGTCATCTGGAGAATGCATTATAGGCCACAGTATGCACTTCCAGACGTAGACGGACATATCTCTACTGTGTTTGCTTGTACCTAAGTGAGCTATATGGCAATCAGGAGTGGTCATAAGAATGGGTGCAGGTGAACACCACTGGTTACTGGCATAGTATAGTTCCTGAAGGGTACAAATGTTACTGTGTGTCCTACATCTGTGTGTCAGTTGTCAAGACATCATCCAATGATTGTTTATGGTCAGGCTGTTGAGGTTATGTATACTACCAGAATGCAAACCAATGACAGATAGTAACAGTATCACCCACAGCACAGTGTCAAACCATGTCATACACACGTGTACCCAAGTTCCAAAATGTGTGTAGTACAATGCATACTGGCACCAATAGAAACTATGGAGTGTTAACACTGTGTAATACAGGGCATGTCACCCTGCCCATGTGTCCACTATGCACTTACATGCAGACAGTGCACCTCCACCATGTTCACAAATGTACACCTGCAAACCTGTGCTGCACACATCCCACAAGTACTGTCCACTCTCTAACACATGCTGCCAATACTACACACATCAGCCAAGTGGCATGTGGGCGGATAATACACTATTGGGATTAACACTGGTGTAAACAATACTACATTGACAATCATAGCTTTAATGCATCATGCCTGCTCAGCTACAACTTCAAGGATATCATTACACTTCACTGCTGACAACATGCTAACATTGCTATAATGTTATAAAGTCACCCTGTGCATCAGCACCATGTTAGCCTGTTCCTGCATCAATGTTACAGATGACAGGAGGTGGCACAGGTTTCATCATAGGCACAGGGTGTGTTGTTGGTTTGCCAGAGGCCTACATTGAGCCATACAATCGACAAGTATGATTGTGTGCATGTGTGTGTGTGTGTGTGTGTGTGTGTGTGTGTGTGTGTGTAAGGGCCAAGAGTACTGGTATGGGCCAATGTTGAAGTAATGTGTGCAGGTATGTGTTAGCCCTAGGTGTCTGGTTTATGTGTGTGTGTGTCTGCATGCACACAATTCCACCATATGGCTGCCATATACGGAGATTTGTGGGACAGCCACAGACTGTAACTACCAGGCTTTACAGATCACAGTCTCTGGCCACAGATACGGTACCTGTGCCTGGCAGGGGTGCTACTGATAGTATCAGGTACTAAGCCAGACTGAGTACTATCCTCAGAGGTAGACCTATGTACACTGGACCCAAGTCCCTGCTGGGACTGTCCAGAGCCACGTGCACGTGGTCTTCTAGGATGGTCTATGGACAGCCCACCCCCAACATTGCTGGGGCTGGTACTGGCACTACGGGAGTGGCTGTGACTTGAGGGATGTCCACAGCGACTGCCAGCTGCTGATGTTGCTGGCATACATCCACATCAATGTCTCAACCGTCCCACACTGTCCTGACACATGGACATGGCATTGCGGAGGACATCTAATGTCTCACCCCAACGTCTATCAGTGACCTCAGTGTAATTATGGATGGCACCTGCTACGTCACGGATACTGTCATTTAAAGTGGTGTTATGTGCCCTCTGTGCCCTTAGTCCCTATCTGGTGTACCGTTCCATACATGCCTGTGCCTCCATGACAGCCTGGAACATGCGTGAGGTTGTAAGACCTGTGGCACATCTGACGAGAACCCCTGGACATCTGCCTATGTGGTACTGTTCCAGACCTCTGGGTATGGCTGCTGTGTCCAGATGCATGTGCCATAGGTACTACACTGTCCTGGCCATTGCCGACTGTACACTGTCCACCAGCTAAGAGCATTGGTGATGATGGATGTATTGGTAGTATGACTGTGTGCATGGATGGGGGTGGACAGCTGTGTACTGTCGATTGGTGGCCCATTGACAGACCCTGCCAAACATGCCTGTGCCTCAACACACCTATCCTCATTATCACTATTTATGTCAGTGACATCAGATTCCCTGCTGCAGTGAACCAGCCCAACCTCAGCACCTGTGAGAGGAAGACAGGAAACACACTTTACGACCTGTACATGATGTCACTACACATGCACACATGCATACATGAACAAATGCACACATACACACATGAACACATGCACACAAATACACTCCTCACTAAAGCAGACACACACACACATACACACACACACACACACACCACCAGCAATCCAGAACATACTCAATAGTGGTTAATGGTGGGGTACAGTATCACAAGACAAACAGTCATATCACACGTGTCAGCATGCAGTATGTGTGTTGCTCAACAGCATGCAGTTCGAGTGTACACAGTCCTTGCTAATAACAGTATACATGGCTTTGATGCATGTGTGTTGTTGTTCAGTGATTGGCCTCACCCTGGAACGCAATGTGTACATGGACACAACATTGCTGTGCAAGTATTACAAGCTCTTCAATGTGCTGTGCACCATCACTCACAGGTATACATACCATGGCTGGATGTTTATCTGTGTGTCACATAGTTATCCATTACTGATTAGAGTGTCTGTGTCTTTAGAAAATAATTGTGGACACAGGTTTAGCTCATGCATGCTATGTATACACACAAGATGAGTGGTGCGTGTATTCCTGATGGAATACCATTGCTCAACGTAGCCATTGCACAGTAGTTATGGTGAGTATAGAACATATTGTGGACATGCCAGTGCCAGCCATGACATGGCATGCTACAACACAACTGAAACATTAAACATCAAACATACCCAATGTGTGTCATGTGACCTATACACTCAATAGCATTACAAGACATATATGTGTCACGTTGTGCAAATGGTGATTGCTATGCATATTGCGTATAGGTGCATATGTTTGCATGCACACAACATTGAGGTGTATAGCAATGAATGCTATGTGTAGTACTGTGGTTACTGTAACTGGATGACGTGTAGTAACATGAGCCATCATCATGCAGCATCATGTGGTCACTCAAGGCTACTAATGTGTGCCACACAGGCACCTATCATGCTGTATCTGAACCGCAGTACCATGGCTACATTCACCATTTCACAGCCAGTTGTTACATGGGTTTGTAAGGTGCCTAATAGGGGGCATTGCCTAACATGAATGTGTTGTGTGTTGAAGAGTGTTGCACTGCCCCATGATAGGCCTCTACCCCTCAGGTATATTATGTGTGCTATATGGATGACAATTGGGATACTGGAGTGTGACCTTACAGCATGTGTCTGAATACGCCATGTGTAGCATATTAACATGTACTGCGTATGACGAAGTTGTGTATGTTGTGTGCATGTGTATCGACTGCCTATCCAATGTCCACTATAGTGTAGCCACAATTGTTTGGGATGCTCTGTGTATTGCATGTGTTTGAGACAGCCACTCATGTTACTGAGATGTGCATAGTCTCACAGTAAACATGCAGAGCATGCATTATGCGTAGATGTGTTACATGTGTACATGGCCTACATCTCACCTATGACATGCACATTTTATTTGCAATATTAAATGTAGAACACACTCACCAGCATGGGTCTGCTGCCTTGCTGTCACACCAGAGGGACCTACAAGGATATGAAACAGTTTGTCAGTGGCAACAACTGTGGCATTGCTACTGTGGGTTTGCAATCTTACAGTAGCCCAATGGTTGATAGTCACAGGCCTACACATCATGTTCCAAATTATCAGTATTGCACAATACCAGGCTCCACATCTTCTAACTACACAGTACACATCTCACATATGCATAATCTAACAAAAGAGGTCACAGTAGTCTACAGATATGCCATGTTACCTGCACACTCCATGTGAACTTGCTGGGGGGCTCCGGCCTCCATGATGATGCATATGTGCTGTTGTTATTGGCCGGGAGCCCCTAGGCTCAGGAGCAGCTCCTCCACTCTGGTGAGGGGGGGGTGGGTGGTAACCCCACCACCCGTGGCAAGCTGTTGCCTACGGACATCAGACACACACTGCCGGACATGTCTAAGTAAATCACTGCAGTGATGGCGTACCTGCTCACATGTCTGGTTGTGCATGCCTATGTCATTTATCCTATGGACAACATCTTGCCACAGTGCAGTCCGCTCATACTGGTCCTGGCTGGTTCTTGAGAATAGCAGGGTGTAGTTTTGGATAAGACTGATGGTTAGGATTTCATCCTCTGCACGACTATAGGTAGGGTTGCAATGGTGGGCCATGACCCTGGAAGACAATGAAACAATATGTGTGAGCAAGTCATGTGGCACACTTAACATTCTACAGTACAGATATCACTGAACTGCCATAAATAGCAAAGTATTGTCTGTCAGAGGATACACACTTTCAATACCACATATCAGTGCTCAACCCACAACTGCCTGACAGTGTCTGATACGCTCTATATATTAAAACATTTTCTGCACAGCAGCAAAGAGAAACCACTACGTAAGACTATGCAATAGTACATGGCACACTGTATGTGACGCAATGCACCACCTAGCCACAGGAGGTATATATCAAGCTAATGCATAAAGAAATATGTAATCCATTGTAATGATTGTAAAGTCCAGTTACAGTATTACCAGTATACCACACTAGTTGTTGATGGAAAACTCCTGCCTAAAATATGTGCACATTTGTGAATATAAGTGGCATACTGCTGTACTAAACTATACATGTTGCTAGATACGCACTTATATCCTGTAACACACATTTGACTGAGGGCATGTTACAGGCATACCCACACACACATCAGACATACTTACAGGACACAGAGGTATGGCAACCCATATGTGCTTTACGTGTGTACCATACAGTACTGTGTGTCAGTACTTACAAACCCTTATGCCTGAGGTATGTAATCTTTGAGGACTACAGGTAACACGCAAAACAGTGTTTCCAAGCAATGTGGACATGCACCATACTGTGCTGTTTAGGCCTACAGCTTCAGGTAGTACTACAGTTCATACAGGATTTGGATTCACCAGCAGTACCAATCAATGAGCATACTTGTACTGCTTTATCCTCCAATGGCATACCCCAGTTAACACCAAGGGACTATGTATGACCATATGCCATACTGTTTTTTCTGGCTAGCAATAGCATACACATCTTTTGCTGGGATCAGAGCTAGGACACATAATACCATGACAGAAACAGTTTCCCACTAAGCTATCCCACATATACACAACTGTGACACATTCACCAACACATTCACCATCACACTCAGTCAACCTCACATAGCAATTATTGCAACAAGTACATGTGGGTGTATATTGGTTCATAGGTAGGTAATAGGCTATTGGCCCTAGGGCCTATAGAAGCCTAGCCAGATACCCTGGCCTTTGACACTCAAGTAATTTAATTTCATGCGCCCCTGTCAAGCAGAGCCACAGAGGCGATTCCCGGGGTGTATTCAAGACTATTCATGACAAGTGCTACTGAGGAGCTTTGTTTGCTATTGATAGGTAGTTTGTTCCGGAGTATGGGATGTCTCTGAGATGGGAACCCATCCCTTCAGCATGTTCTGTTTATTGAGGTGACAAGGTTTAGGTCCCTAGAGCATGTAGCTCGTAGGGATTATGATCTGTTTACGTGGAGCATGTCTAACAGCTCTGGGTTTGACACAGCTTTGCATGTTAGGCAGAGGTCACCTCTCGGTTAGCGGTATGCGACACAGTCTAGCTGTGGTTTTGTGAGACGGTCTGCATAGGGCATCTGTTTGCGGACAGTAATACTCTTTGTGAGGTATGTCTGTGGCCTTTCCAGTTGCTGTAGATGTCTTGTGAGGTACATACCAGAAGGGGCATTGTACTCTATAATGGGTTTTGTGAGTGATGAGTAAAGGGGAACACTGACCTCTTTTTTCCTGGATGACACAGCTTTTGTGCTGAGGTGTGCCATGTAGACAGATTACATGACTAGTGTGGCACTGTGATTATCAAGGGGGAGACTACTGTCCACCTGTGTCCCATGGTCTCATCACACTTTCGGTGTTAAGTCGACTACCACCTATGTGGTAGTTCATGGGAATGGTGTTTTTAGCAAAAGGGATGCCAATGCATTTCCGACATTGAGCTTGAGGCCATGGCTTTGTCACCAGCCATCAGTCGCAGTAAATATGACTCTCTCTCTCTCTGTCTATATATATATATATTTTTATATATATATATATATATATATATATATATATATACATACACACATACATAAACATCCACATATATATAAACATCCATTGGTGTACATATAGATATACACACATATATATATATATATATATATATATATATATATATATATGTATATATATATATATATATATATATATATATATATATATATATATATACAGTCCACCTTTCATGGTGGGAATATCAATTATGCGAAGTATGTGGGGTATACAGTTATGTAAAGATATTTCACAGTCTTGTGTGAAATGCATTGAAGATGTTCTCAGCCCATGTGGCTTTAGCAGGCCTCACTGGCTGCAACACTGCACACCTAACAAATCACACCCACAGCGTTTAACCACCACGTCATATACCAGCACTGTATGCTGTCTTGTTTGCCACACACTACTACCTACATACAAATATGCACATAATAACCTTCATCAACATATATATGACCTCCCTTCAGGAACAGTTGCAGTATGTCCCTTGCTCTATGCACATGTACAGATGCTAATATATCCGACACAGATATATCTCTCTGTATGTGTGTGCCATACACACACAAGGTCCACACTGTTTTAAGTCACTGGACCTCACAGCTGACCTGTTGGGCCTTGCTGCAACATGGACAGGTGTCACGTGTGAGCACACAGTAATATTAGAGGGTGTATATATAGCTGCAAATGCTAGATTAGCATACTAGCCTGGTACAGCTGTTGCCAATACTAAGCTACACATTGATATGACTATCATGCATGTGTTACTCTGTCACATACATGTTTATATAGCTGTATGCGCTACTCCCCCAAACAGCCATTGTCCACACTACTGTACAGAACACAGATAACATGGTTCAGATGTTTGACATTTAATGCTGAGCTACATATATCACAGTTATGTCCCACTGCACACAGCTACACACTGATTTGTCCATGACAGTAGTTATGCTGGGCATCTGTGCATAGATACGTACTGCTGCCACATATTGATGTTTCAAAGTATGTCGAGTAGTCTTCAAATACATCTACTACACGCCATACTTATCTGTTACATACCTTTCCTTTGTATGCATTCGTAGTTTTCAGTTCGGTGTCCCTTTGCCTTTTTTTTTTTTTTTCGTCTGGTGTGGGTGTGTGTGTGTGTGTGTGTGTGTTTGTGAATGTATGTGTGTGTCTCTCTCTCTCTCTCTGTCTGTCTCTCTCTCTCTCAATATCTGCAATGGGATTATTGCATGTGTGGGCAGCAAGTACAGCCTGCTTTTATAAGTATCTGCACATGTGCATGTGATGGCCTCTGCACCAATTGGTGGCCACAATTTGGTAACTGCATGCAGCCTGCTGTGTGGTAATTGCAGTACTCACTGTCATAGCAACCCAATGCTATAAATTGCTATGTCAGGTAGGCGTAGCCCTTTCAGCTTTCCAAAGTAGGACCCATGTTTGTTTGCTGTGGATACCGTTGTGTAAGTCAGAAGGTTGGTATATTTCTTATATCTGAGGCTAGAGGTGTAGCCAGTGATTTAAATGTTGTACTCAGACCTGAATGTTGCCACTTCCAGTACACAGTTGTCAGTGTAGAATTGTATTCACCCCTACAAATGCTAACACAAGATACATGGGAGTATGTAGTTTCTTTTCTACTTATACAATTAACTGCCATACAACACTAGTTATTGAGATGTATTCATTTGGCACATGAACTGTTTGTGAACTGCTATACTGTGAATATTAATGTACTCACTTCTGCACAGTTTTTGCTTTTTTATTGTTGACATTAGTACAGGATGCT
Organism: Protopterus annectens; assembly: GCF_019279795.1. Taxonomy (NCBI): domain Eukaryota; kingdom Metazoa; phylum Chordata; order Ceratodontiformes; family Protopteridae; genus Protopterus; species Protopterus annectens. The sequence goes on from NC_056733.1 coordinate 402,207,157, forward strand.
CAAGAAAACTGGACAATTCCAGTACTGAGTATGCCTGCCTACAACCTTGGTAGACCCTGAACACACAGGTATATTGTACATTTGGGTGGGGATGCAGACATACAGAGAGTATTATGTATTATTGTGTGATTGTTATCTTGCTGGACTTTAATGGTTGTTGTGTACCTGTTAGTTTAGCAAGGCAAGTAGTCTGTCTGCATAGCTCACAACTGTGGACCTATCCAGATGGTAGCCAGATGTTAGACTGTTATTGTCTGTTTGTGCAATGCCCATGCCTTTCCAGCACTGGTACAATGCCATTGTTACAGTTGTTTGCTACCAGTACATAGCTACATCCTTTGGTATTTCAGTGTTGTACTCCTACATAAGGGTATGCTTGTGGAACTCCTTCCAAAGATATTTGCACAGTGTGTAACAGTAGAAAAGCTGATATGCCTGTGTGTTTCTGCCTCGGCCAGGCCTCTGAAACACTCAGGTACATATTTGAACAGAGTGAGGTAAAGGTAGGTAAAAGTGAGGTACACCTTATAAATATTAGGGACAGTAAGAGGAGACCTCAGGAGCACCAGTCCATATGAATTACTACACCTTTTCTGAAGTACAAGTGGTGTCTAACTCCTACATATTGTCATTACTCATTAGGTGTAATACCCCACCTTTCTGCCTAATGTCAGTACTTTACAGGGGATTCAGAGGGACACAGCTAACATATGTTTCAAAATCAGGGACATCCCTGATATGTAGTCACAGTTGGGATGTATGCCCTCTGCCCTAGTCAGATATGCCAGTGTTTGTCCTGCTATGATACTGTGTGGGGGTTGTAAAGTGCTGCTGTAACATCATTTACTGCTAGAATGGCTGGTTCTCTTATCACAGTCATGTAATGCAATTCCACAACAACTGCTGGCAAAGTTCCACAGAACAGGTTTTGTGTTATGGCATTCCTATTTTTCCTTTACATTCACTCATTCTGAAATTATCAGTCATATGTTAACAGCTCCCTACATTTCTGCCAGCACAATGACATTTCTGGGGAACACAACACCAAGCTACTCATGTGCCAGATTAACCTGTACCTGCTGGGCATGAACCAACAGTTGAGGACTGTGATTATGCTTAAAAGCTACTGGCACTTCCTTCATCCACTTTATATGGGCCTACCCAACTGTGTGTTAACAGCGCTTAATACAACAGTACTATTTCTATAATGCAAGAGTACAACAACATATCAAAGAAAATGGCACAGACACACTCCAGGAATTATACCTTTATTAAAGACTTAAAACCCTTTTCTAGAGGCTCTCTCATTTGTTTTATATAACAGTATATGCAGAATAATTATTAGGGAATTATTATACCTTTCTTTATTGTGCTAAAACACTTTTTTCAGGCTCTGTCATTTATTTTACATAACAGTACAAGCAGAATAATTACTAACCTGCCTGGTGGCGCAGCCTTAGCAGCCTATCTGCATAGGCTTGCTGATTCGCAGCACGGACACCTGCAGCTGTGAAGTAAATGAAGTGATATTGAGACATACCTATCCATAGTATACACTAGAATAGCAATTCTTACATACTTAATTCCATGGCTACTTACTCAGTAGTGGGGCATTTTCCATCTCACAGGCCTCCTGGATCCACTGGTCCAGTTGATCCGCCTTGCGTCTCTTCAGGTCTGTGTGGTGGGGTCTGACCTGCTCACCAGTCCGAGGGACACCTGTGGCACTGATGAGTTTATGAGCTAGATGGTCCCAGGCTTCTGCTTTGTATTGGGTGCCCTGGTACTGGCCCTGCAGGAGTCTATCCTCATGATTATGGACAAGGAGCCAAACTATTACTTTTGACTCCTCAATGCCCCAACAACGTTGTGCTCAAAAACGAGAGCCCTCTCCAGAAACGGCCATTGCTGCCTGCAGATGGGAGCTACAACCAGTTATGGCAAGTATTTCTGCCTATGGAGCTTAAATATGCATAATTTCCCGCACTTATTTGTGATTGGCCAGTTTTGAAAAAACTCAGCTGAAGGCACACCTGCTTAGCAATGGGTCAACTTCCATTGATATGTATGTGTGTGTTGAAAGTGCATGCTTATGAAAAGCTGTCATGGCTTAGTGGTTTAGTACTGTGATTATGGTGCACAGTATCCTGGGTTCGAGGCCTGTCATTGCTTTTTATTTTACTACTGGCCAGAGCGGTTAGGAGGTGTGGCTGTGTTTTACCAACTTTGCTCAGCTTTGCCCGATGTTACTCTACGTTGCTCTACACTGCCCATTGTTGCCCACCGTTGCACTGGTTAGCGCGGTGTGCAGCTTCGCGCAGACATCTTCTGTTTGCGCTCGTTTGTGCGATGTGCAGCTCCGCGCAAAGCTATTGCGCTAGTTAAAGCAGTGCTTAGCTACGAGCAATTATATTTAAATATGCTTAAAACTGGTAAACTTTGTTAGCAGTGCTTCACATTGTTTAAGATACGTTACTTATGCATCCATCAGTATGCATAACCATTTCACTTTCTTTTATATATATATATATATATATAATTTATTCACTACTACATAGGCCATTTCAATGCTTTTTACTGAAATTTAAATGATAAATGTCAGGGATTATTTTTATATACAGATTTCCAACAGAAAATAGAAAGGGAAGTGGTGGGACTCGAACCGGGAATGGCTCCTCTTTGTGCAAAGGCTCTACCACTATGCTATTGCTATTTTCATGGGTTCATACTAGGCTATCTGCCCTAGGGCATTTATAAGCCTAACCAGAGTGTGTTTGGCTTTCACCACCCTTTTAGATTAGTTGACTGTGCCTCTGTATAGTAGGTCACAGAAGGTAGCCCTTTTAAAGTTAGTTTACTGTACCTCTGTCAAGCAGGGACACAGAAGAGATCCCAGGGGTAAACTTATGATCTCCCATCCACTCGTCAAGATTTCTCTTGAAGAGGGTCACAGTAAGGGGCTCTGCCTAACATGGATTGGGATTTTGTTCCAGAGTGAGGGGAGCCTCTGGGATATGAATCTGTCCCTCCAGCATGTCCTATTTACTTCTGTGCTGAGGTTCAAGTCCCTGGAGCATGTGGCTCTAAGGGATTTAGATTTCCTGAGGTGAAGCATGTCCATTAATTCTGGATTGGACATGGCTTTATACGTCAGACACAAATCGCCTCTGAGTAGGCGGTACGCAACTGAGTAGAGCTGGAGTTTCTTTAGCTGAGCTGCATAGGGCATCTGTTTGAGCCTCTTGATCCTCTTGGTGAGGTACTTTTGGGGTCTTTCCAGTTGCTGCAGGTGTCGGGTAAGGTACATCCCAAATGGGGCACTGTACTCAATTATGGGTCTGATAAGTGATGAGTAGAGGGGCACATTGACCTCTCGATCTAGATGTGAATCCTTTCATGATAAGGTGGGCTATACAGAAGGTCTTTCTAACCACTTTGGCAACATGATTGTCAAAGGAGAGATTGCTATCTACTTGGGTCCCCAAGTCCCTAATTACTTCTTCCGTACTTAATGGATTACCACCTATGTGGTAATTTGTGGGCACATTGTTTTTCCTAAAGGGGATGACTATGCACTTTTTGGCATTTAGCTTTAGGCCATGGCTCTGGCACCAGTTATCCATCTCTGTGAGACCCTTTTGGAGGATGCTTGTGTCAGCCGGAGAGTCGATTATGGCACCCAGTTTGCAGTCATCTGCGAACTTGGTCAGCCATAGTCCACCCGTGTTAGCCTGTACCTCTGAGAAATATATACTGAACAAGAGAGGTCCGAGGACTGAGCCTTGTGGGATGCCACTTGTAACTGGTTTAGAGTCTGAAATGGCACCTGCTATTCTGACCATGTGGGTTCTATCCCGAGCCAGTTTGCAACCCATCTTGTGACATAGGGGTTGATATTTAAGCTGGTGAGCTTATTTATGATGCCCGAGTGGGGTATTGTGTCGAAGGCTTTTGCAAGGTCCAGGTAGGCTGTGTGGACTACCTTCCCTTCATCTATGGCTTTGGTAACTGTTTCAAAGAAGTCAACCAGGTTCAAGAGGTAAGATCTGCCCTTAAAGTCAAATTGGGTAGGATCCAGTATCTGGAGGTTCCCAATGTCTTTGTTTATGATTTCCATGATGATATACTCCATAGCTTTGCAGACCAGGCTAGTCAGGCTTATAGGGCGATAGTTTCCAGGGTCTGTTGTGGCACCACCTTTGTGGAGTGGGACCACTGTTGCTGTACACCATTCCTTGGGTACATTTCCTGTAGTAAGTCTGAGAATGAACAGTGACTTTATATGAGGGTTTAGTTCTTCTTGGAGCTCGTGTAAGACGCAGCCTGGGAGACCGTCTGGTCCCATTGATGCTGTGTTTTTTGCTTTGGATTGCGCAGCTCTCACCTGTGCATCTGTGATCTCAGGAAGACTACACTCTGTTGGGATAGACATTTGCTGTTTTGGGGGGGAGGGGGGGGGGAGAAGTTTGCACTGAACCTTTCTGCCAGGATGCTGGCAATGTCTGTGGGTTCAGTGTATTTTTTGTCATTTTGCACTAACTCAGAGCATATCTGGGAGTTGCCTCCCAGGTTTCTGACATAACTAAAGAAGGCCTTGTGATTATCTTTAGTGTCTTGTGCAATTTATCTTTCGAAGCTGGCCTTAGATGATTTTATGAGGGATCGTAGTTTCTTGCTAGTACTGAGCAGAGACACCTTCCCTTTTTGGGATTTTGCTCTATCATGTAGTAGCTTTCTCCTTCTGTTGTATAGCTTATTTATGGCCGGGGTCCACCAGACAGGTCTCCTGCCTTTGAAGGAGTGAGTCGGTTTTATTTGGGATAGCATGCTCCATGCATTCCTGTAGGTGTCCATAGAATGCTTTTGTAAAGAATTCTGCATTTTGGGCCATATTTTCCACTGGCCTGGGGGCTTTGAAGGATTCCACCTTGGTTTTGAGAAATGTGAAGTTTGATTTTGAGAAGTTCTTCACCGTGGTTTCCTTGGCTAGGGGTGGGGATGGAATATGGATGTCCAGTGAGATTAGTTTATGGTCTGATCTTACCAATGAGGGTTATACCTCTGGTGTTGAACATAGAGACCCCATGTTGGTGATGACCAGATCCAATATGTTTTCCCCTCTTGTGGGAGTGGTGACCAGTTGTTCCACAGCATTTGAGTTTATAAATTCTAGGAACCGTTGGGCGAGGGTGTTTGGGCTTGAGTAGTTTTCCCAATCAATGTTTGGGTAGTTGAAGTCACCCAGTATAATGGTCTTTGGAGAGACCTTCATATTCTCCAGTGTTCTCAGGAAAGCCGACTGAGGTTCCTGTGTTTGGGAGGGTGGTCTGTAGCAGGCTACAAACTGAAAGGCAGTTTTACCCACTGTTAGTTGCACATGGATGGTCTCCGATGCTTTGTGCAGTGCCACTAACCTGGAGGTGTGGGTATCTTTGATAAATATGGATACTCTCCCTCCTTTTGAGGTTCGGTCCAAGTTTTGGGGCCGGAAAGCATGGTATGAAGTATAACCTGTTAGTGCTGGGGTACTCTCGGGAACCTTGAACCAGGTTTCTGTTACTGCACAGATATCGATATTCTCCATACTGAGGAGAGTCTTGAGTGCGTGCATCTTGAGGTTTAGACTTCTGGCATTCAGCAGCATTAGCCTTAGTTTTTTATTCTTTGTGTTGTCTATGGAGGGGGGTTTGTCTTTTGAGCCTTGCCTAAAAAAGGCACTATGGGGGAAGGCAAGAGCCTTTGTCAGTATTCAAAAACCCAGGGCTGACAGGTGCAAGCCGTCCATAGCGAAGCAACGTGGCTTGTCGAGCATGTCATCCCAGGCTGACAGACATTGGTTCCCCTTTGAATGACACCAATACTTTAGCCAGTTGTTAAAATTGATCATTTTGTCTTAATACTGTGGCATTATTCTTGGTGAGGGTAAGATGCTATTCAAGGTCAGGGTCATACTGGCCTGGGCTACATGATCAAAGAGCTCCTCTATGTCTTTTTTCATGTAGTCGAGGGAGGTACGTCTCAGGTCATTCACACCAGCATGGACAATGATGGAGTCATATTTGTACCTGCTTTGGAGTGACCTGAGTGCTTGTGTTATGTGGCGGATCCTGGCACCCAACAGGCAGCTTACAGTGACCTTCTCCTTGTTCAGCCTGGTGAGTGGGACATCAGTGTGTCTGACAATACAGTCACCTATTACAAGTGTATTAGGTGTGTTGTTTAGCCTTAAGGGCTGTGACTGTGTGGCACAGTGACTTTGTGAGCTATGTGGGTATTGTTTCGTGGTAGGGGTTGCTTGGATGTCTGCTTTGGAGATCTCTGCTGCTTAGGCAGATTTTTATTTAGAGCCTCCAAGTATGTTTTTGTGTGTTTATGTGTTTGGTTTTCTGATGCAATAGGTCTATGTGAGACTGGATTTGTGGTGTGTGTGGTTACCTTCTCCTCCTGACAGGCTGTGCCAGTACTGGGTTGAGACAGCTTAGCCTCCAGTTTGGCTATTATAGTTGCATCTCTCACATATATTTGAGCTTGTTGGGAGGAGGAGAGGGTGGTCTGTACACATACGGCAGTTGTAACATTGCCTCAAGATTCCCAGATTCACCAGCTGGACTGGGGAGTAAACCTGAAACTGACCTTTGGACATGCCTGAATAATATAGGGAACTACTCATTGACTGATTAGAATGAACCAATAGGGAGCAAGTGCTTAAAAGAAGTATAAGCGCATGTAGTGCTTAAGTTTATTAGTGTTTACCTGTGATATTACCTGTACGGGCAAGTGCAGGGCTTTAGAATGAAAATAGAGTGCTTACTTTGAGATTTAGAGCAGTTCTAAGGGAAAAAGTGAAGAGCAGACTTTGTGGAGCCGGGAATAGTTTAAACCTGTTTAAGTGGCGCTGCACGACGCTGCTCTGTGCACAAGGCCGCGCAAAAAGAGAGTTGTGGGGTTTTAAGAGAGAGAGATCAAGGAGTTTGGAATTGACCCAAAATGGCCAATAAAACTACAGCTTCTAGGCAGTAACCACTCCTACAGGGACAGGCAGGCTGCTCAGTGTTAACCACTGCCACTGGTGAACACAGAGACTTCCCTTTAGCCCAAGCAAGCACTGGCCTCCATGAAACTTACAAACAGTTCAGAACAGCAAATCTGTAACTGAACTTTCTTAAATTTCAGAAAGTGGGAAAAAAGCAAGATATTTTTTTTTGTTTTAGTTTAAAGGTAGCAGAGATACACAAGTAGCAAAATGATTAATTTGCAAATAATTTTCTTATTATCCTCTTCGATGTCTAAACTGCTAACTGTAGCTAAGCAATGGGCAAACCCGCACAAACACACGCAAATACGGGCAGCTATATCGGGAATAATAAAAAAAAAAATAAAGTTTTACATTTTATAATTGTACAGGGGTTTAGAATGTGGGGGAGTGTAGTGTTGGGTATGTACACATTTGAGCGGACTTGCTCATGTAGGTTGACATTTCCCGATTGAGAGACTTGCAGGGGCGTGGATATTTGCACTGTTCAGCAGACTGGCGTTTCTGTGTAAGACTACTTTAGTCTTACACGGAGGATTCATGAATCCTGGGGATTGTCTTTTGATGCAATACTCTTTATACTGATAAAATGAAATGCTGATTATAACAAAAGTATGATCATTCATGAATTAATGGCAATAATTGATGCTTGTAGATCAAAAGAAAAAGTGAATACTGAAAAACTGGAGATCTACAGAAACTTTATAAAAGATAATGACAGCAACTTATGAAAAGTATAATGCATTAGACATGCTAAACTATCCAAGAATGTTAAATAAGAAAACTGGGGACAGCGATGAATAAGCAGAAACTACAAATATCTGCAAGCAGACAAATGGTAACCATGTTATATCAAATCAGAAAGTGGCAAAACAAATGATCAAATAGTTAAAAGAAGAAAGGAAGTTAATTTGCATTTGTTAATTACATTATAATTTGTATCATAAAATTATGACAGAGGTCAAAATACTTATTAAAGCTGATTACATTTGCAGGTAATAAAATTATATAGTTCAAATACCATCCACCACATTTTGAAAATGTATTTAATAGATTCCACAGAGAAATGTATTTAATTTGAAAACATCAAATTCATATATTACAATGCTAATTATGTCCAACATCAGTGCCTGGAACCATGTATTTATACCAGGGAGGAAAATGTCTAGCTTAAGAACCCTAGATATTAGGAGCAGAGGAACTGAGAAAACGATAGTCAAAATCATCAAACAATGATCAAGAACCTTCTTTATTATGGGCCGGTACTTGTCAAAGTCAGATATTAATCATATACTGTAAATCTGTTGAATTCTGAAATAATAAATACAATGATAGAAACAGAGATGTGAAGATGGATTTCTGAGTTGCTTTCAAAGCAGGTATAACCTTGATTAAAAAGGTTACAGTGAAAGTAAAAAAAAATATTACTCTAGGTAAATCTTTCAAGTAAAAAATGTATTATACTAAAGAGGCTTAAGGATGAAAAATTAGATAAATCCTTCATATGGGCATTTGATCCATACATTTAAATATCTAAAGAGTAACGTTTGTAGGGCAACATTACAGGCCAGATTCCAAAGGAGTCATCCTCATTTTAAGTCTGACCTGATTCTGAAGGCCTTGCTTTCAGAGTAGGTGGACTTACTTCAGTGTAAAGGCTATCTATAAACTGGCTTACACCAGGGTTCAGATTTCAAAACAGCCTGCTGTCAGTGTAAGTGGGCTCTTATACTGAGAGCAAGTCTTTTAGAATTGGTGCCTACATGTGCAATTTATGAATCATGAGAAGGTTACATAAAATAAAGGGCTCTGCTTTGAAATTGGTAATTTATATTCAGAACTTTAACCTTGACTATGAAGTTATGGAAAAGTACTCTTGTATGGTTAGACATAAGGCCATCATAACATTTTTGAAAATGTAACATAGGGGAAAAACACACCGGAAAGCTGAATTTGATCCATTAGAGCAAATGAAAAATAGAACAGAAATGTATCTGTATGAACATCACAACAAAGACTTTGGCATCTATAGCTAAAAAAAATGATAGCTACAAATTTACTAGAGCTGCCAGTGTGCCAGGGTACAGCAGTCACCACTTTTTATTCAGTGAATAAAGAGATGTCAAACTCAAATTTATTCTAGTGCTCACATGCCTAACCAAATTACATACAAATGCAAAAATGAAACATAAAATCAATTAGACTAAAATGTGTTAGTGTGGGATAACATCTATCATAAATATATACACTAATCTAAACCCGATGTAGATGCATGAATAAATTAAATTTAATGTCAATAGATAAATCCAAACTGAAAACGCATTTTTTAAAGGAATTGTTTAAGTTACCTAAAGTGGAGGACATAAGAATCTAATGTGTTAGCAGATTCTATGGTTATGACACTGGATATGGCAATGTGTATATCCAAAGCCATGCTCTCAGAATGACCAGCAGTCTGCTAGTGGCTGACTGAATGGCTCAGACCAAAATGGTAGGTGACCATAACTGTTTTAGATGTGGGGGACACAACTGTACAGAACTATATGCATTATGTGGGTTATGAATGAAGTAGAAGTGAATGTAGATACAGCAATGCAGTGATAACAGGTTTTCCAAATTAAAAGTCAATGCACTGTTATGTTCCAATGAAAGTGGGCAAATGACTTTGTTAAGAAACTGTAAATAATGAGCATTGTAGGAGTCTAACCAGAAAAACACCATTAAGAGCACAGTTATTGAAAGGACTGTTGTTAGAATAACGCGTTTAATCTCAGCCATAATTCTCATAAGGAAGCACATGGTCATAACAGGTGATACAGTGCTCGAAAATGTAGTTTGATGTAAAAAATTATTCCGAGATTGCACATTTTGGCCCAAGAAAACAGACCAAAGAAACAAAAAAAAAACTCCAACACAATAAACAGAGCTGTTGAGTAGCTGCAAAAGGAACTTTACTGCTGTTCTACTACCTTGTCTAAATGCCTTCACAGGAATCATTTTCAACACACCATTCAGCCAGTAAAGATCCTTTTGTAGCTAATTCATGGCTCTGCTTATTGTATTGTACTTTTTTGACAATGGACTATAGTATATCCCCTCATAGATTAAAGAAATGATGCTGTGAAGTGCCTCAAAAGTGACATGGACCATTAATGCTTTTGTCTTTTTGGTGTTTACATTCAGACAAGTATGTTTCTTGTAACCAGACAGTGTTGTAGTAAATCAATAGCCAACATATGATCCTGATATGAGCAGCATATGGGCATCAACATCATTACAACAGAACCACAGACAATGGCCTCATATGTTTTCCTGAGCTGGGAATGCATATCTAATAAATAATAACTATGCCCCACAAGTTACGGTTTATAACAAAAGTGGTAATTGTTGTGGACAACATCCTCTGAGTATGTCCAAAAAGGTAGGAAGCAATCCAGCACAGGATGGTGGCAGCAACATCACCTCATCACAGAAGTTTTTATAATGATGTTCCATCATCTACCTTGTAAAATGTTGCTGGAAGATCAAAGGAGAGTAGAGCAAAATGAAAGATCTGATTTTTCATAACAAGAGATCATGTACCACCCTAATAAGTGCTGGACCTGTGATATGATATTAAGACTGAAAGAATCCAAAAAGTCAGGTTTAAAAAATAGATTAAAGTTTTATGCAGCTCACCTTCTTAATAACTCTACTGATGAATGGAACGTTTCAGATTGGTTGCAATCAATGCCAGTCAAGATGCAACCAGTGACTTCTAAAGTGAAAATGGAAAGACCCTGAAAAATCTATTATATTACGATACCCAGGACTTCAAGCAAACTGTTAATAGCTTGAGTGTCTTAAAAGACCACAGTGAGTATAGGCCTAAAATGACCTGTCAACAGATCATTAGGTCAGAGCCATTGTAAAAAAAGAGTCTGCTGCCTCATCATTAGAGTGTGTAAAGTCATTTTTGGTCATTAGACAAGATGACCTTTATGGCCTGATGACCACCCTGAAATGCTTATTTGATTACTTAGATGGAGACAAGGTCTTCCTTGACAAAGACATTGCCTTTTTGGAAATATCACAGACTGGTTAAAAGCACTAAACCATGCTAGTCCATTCACTTTCAAGGCAAGGAGTTCAAAATCAAACCAAGGCTCACATGCCACATAAACAGGGTGGGTGTATGTGAGGACAGGCAGACTTGTCTAATGGAATTGGAATGGCATGCTCATAGGGCAAGAACCAACTGGTCAGAGTCATCACTGACTGGAGCTGGGAGAGAAAAGTTGGTCATATAACAGGAAGGTTAAAGTATAAATGGGAGGTCCTGTGTAACATGGACAAAAAGTGGCCAGAACAAGACAGCAGCTTTACCATCAAGTCACTGGTTGCCATAGATTCATAAGTACTTATTAGTCTGTTGATTGATCTTCAGAAGCTTAGCCATACATTCCCATGATGTTTTTAGTCTTTATATTAAGTATGAATAACCTAGAGTTGAGTAGAATGTTTACATTTTGCCCATCTCCACAAGGGACAAGGGTGCTTAGCATGGGATGAGTTTGTTTAGCCATCCATTCATTCAGATTACTTTTGAATAGAGCAAGAGAAGTATTTTGCTTTACATGGAGATGATTCCAATGAAGTGGCATTCATAATAATACATATTCATCCCTCCAACATATTTTGTTTATGTTGCAAAAGAGATTTAGTTCTCAAGTGGATGTTTATGCCCCTACTGAACTTCTAAATGTGCAGTAGGCCTGACAAGATGGTGTCTGTTGAGGATGTATACATGAGGCAGAGGTTAGCCCTCAGCAGCCTGTATTACACCAAGAAAACAGACAATTCTTTGATAAGATCAGCATAGTTTTTATGACTTATGTCCTTGATTTTCCTAGTAAGAAGGCATTATGAGCATTCAGGTTGTGTCAATGTTTGGACAGGTACATGCCAAAGGATCATTATATTCAAAGATCAGCCTGATTAGTGCAGAATATAGTGTTACGATCACATCCTCTGGAACTGATCACCATAGCCTAGTAATATGCTGGGAAATTAAAACTCACTTTCTTTTAACAATGGATACATGGAAATCAAAGGACACTTGTTATTTGCATATGTTCCCAAGTCCTCAACTACTGAATCAGTTTTCAAAGGTGTGTTGTCAATGCAATAGTTATAATAGCCTTCTTGCTTAACAAAGAATAATATTATACACTTCTTGCCAATCAGTTTTAGTTCATAGTTATGAAAGCAGTTATTGGTTTAAGAAAGGTCCATTTGGAGGATATTTGTGTCTTTCTGGGGAGTTCATGGTCAGCTATAAATCCTTAACAGTACCTTTGACATCTGACTAGTAAATGCCAAAGAGGAGTGGCCCATGTACTGAGCCATGGGGTACACTGCTTGTCACGTGTCTTTTGGAGGAGGTGCAGCTGCCTACCCTAATTTCCTATGTCCTTTAATGAGCCAGTCTTTTATACAAGAAGTTATCTAGAGACTGACATTTAGCTGGGAGAGTTTATTAATGATTCCTGAACATGGGGTGGTATTGATCACCTTGGTAAAGTCTAGATTTGCATCTAGTCAAACAGGTTAAGTTTATAGGACCTGTTCTTTACAAATCCAAATTAGCTTGGATTGAAAGATTGTAGGTTATGCATGTCCTTCAATATTATTCCATAATGATTCTTTCCACAGCCTTACAGATAAAGCTGGTCAGACTTATTGGTCTATAATTTCCTTGGTCAATCGGTACCAGACCTTTATTTATTTATTTATTTTACATTTGTTGACTGGGATAGTCTGACTGGATATATGTCCATTTTCAGCGGAGGGCCATGGAGAAAAGCTCCATACATATTACAGAAAAACTATTTCATATATACATGTATATCACATTTTACAAATTCCATACAGATTTACATTCATTAAAAGGATCTAAGAATCACACAGTCACAAAAAGCTGTTAGGTTATTACCCGAGTAACTAAGATATAGTCACTAAGAGGAGAGAAAGTCCTAATTTGGAAGACAGTTGAGGGGGTAGAAGTTAGTCGGGGGTATAGTAAGGACATAGCCATTGTGTTTTAAAGTACTGTATAAGATTTTTTTTTTTGAATTGAGCTAAAGAGGGTTCTGATGTTAAGACAGCAGGAAGTGAATTCCATGTTTTACCAACAGAGTTGGCAAACAGAGCTTCCCCAGCTGAGTTGTTAGTTTTTAACGTGTAAACTAACATTCTGTTGGATGATCGGAGTGTCTTGAGATTTTAGTAGGGGGTAATAAGACTTTTAAAAACAGGCAAATATTTGGACTGGTAAAGAATCTTATGGGCAATTACTAGTTGGTTGACCTGAAGTAGGTTAGGTAGTTCAAACCACCCTAGAAGAGTAAGGTTAAGGCAGTGATGGGATCTATAGGCTGTACCAGTGGCAAATCTAGCAATGTGATTATAGCAGCTAGTGAACTTGTTCTGATCAGTGTTACTCAAGTTTGTGAATAAGGGGAGGCATAAAGAAGCGTAGAAAGTAGGTGTGCACGAGCAATAACAGTCCTAGCTAGGGGAGTTAGGATGGGTTTAATCCTACATAGAGAGCCACATTTTATATTAACTGCTTTAAGTGTATGGTTAATGTGCAAGTCAAACTTCAGGTTATTGTCAACTCTTACACCTAGGAGCTTGGTAGAGGGATCTGGACAAATAATGGTGCCGTTGTTGGATTTTATGGATAATGTTGGGGGGGGTGGACCTTTGAGATGGAGAGAACAGCAGCAGCTAGGTTTTGTTGGGATTTAATATGAGACAGCGATTAAGGAGCCTGGGGGGGCTCCAAGCATGATAGGTAAAAGGGTGGATAGGTTGTCCTTCCATAGGACTGCCTGTTGTCTACCACTCAGATAAGATTTGAACCATTGGATAACCTAGGTGTCTAGGGAAATTGTTTCCAGTGTTTGTATAAGTAGTTGGTGGTTTACCATTTCGAAAGCCTTGGAAAGATCTAAAAGGATTGCTGAGGAAAGTTTATTACTGTTTCGGTTTTGATTTATGATGTGACAGAAGAAGACAAGGGCAGTGGTGGCACTGTGTTATGGCCTAAAACCATGTTGAGAGTTTGTTAGGAGATTGTTCTTGGTAAGATAGTTCAGGAGTTGTCTATGGATGCATTTTTCCATAATTTTGGCTAGTGGTGACAGAATAGCCATGGGTCTGTAATTTGAAAGCTCAGTGGAGCTGCCTCCTTTATGGAATGGGATAACATGAGATATCTTCCAGATGGAGTGGATGAAAAACTTCAGATGTAGTTCTATTGACCAGAATGGATATTGGGTAGGCTACAGCATCAGCTACTTTTGTATGTACTGTGATGGGAGGAGATCTGCAGCTAGGGTAGCTGGTTTTAATTTCTTGATTAGTTTTCGGATAAATGATGTTGAAAGGTAGGTTGGCCACTGGGTGTAGTAGTAATTGGATTTAGGCCACTTTGTGCAGAAGAA